>NC_055989.1:146075589-146375589 GCF_018446385.1 Zingiber officinale
GACTTTTTTTTAAAAAAAAAAAAAAGCAACTAAGCAAACATTATTTTCTGTGATGAAAGAAAATGAAATAGATTATGACCCATGCAAAGTCTCAAATTGAATATATAATCCTAAATTCTTGTAGAATCACCGTAAGGTGAAAAAACAACTCAAAACTTACAATTCAGAGAATGAAAATTGCATGTACATCTCAGTCATTCTCTAATCTCATATACCACTTCTTTAACGAAAAGGTTTGGTAAAGGATAGTAAAGTTAGATTATAATTTAATTCATGTGTAGGTTTAACATTCACATGAGTCTACACTATCAGTTTTAGAAAATTCACACAAAAAATAGTTAATCCCATACATTCAGAAAACACAAATCCACAAGGAGGTTCTGTTCTCCACCCACCTTATTAACTACTTTTGAACGTCTTTGCATGGACCTTGACCATTTCAAACTAGATTTACTAAGCCGTGACACCCCACGCTTCTTCAGAGAAAACCCATCAGTCGATAATGTGTAGAGTGTATCCTTTTTCCTTGCAAGTTGCAATTTGCGGCTGTATGAACCATGGAAAATAATTCTCCATCAGTTGGTTTCAACACAATATGGTGAAGAAACAAATGGGCAAAATAACTAATGATTATAAGTACATGAAAATGAAATAGTTGAATCAAGGATCTCATTCTTCACATAATAGATTACCTTGGTAGCAATGTAGCTCTCTTCCATGGAAATAAGTAAGGAAGAACTTCCATATGAGATAATGATGAGACACCTTTTTTAGATGGTTGTTTTCCACACAATGTCCAAACATGAGAAAATAAACTGGAGTATTTGTGTTGTTTGTGTTGAGCTGCATAAACAAGCAGGGAAAAGGATAATCTTTATCTCTCATGCTGAGTATGTAACTGTAGGATACTCATCTAACATTTAAGAGTTGCAAAACGACATTCTAAAAACTGATTGATTGGAAATAGCAAGGATAGTAATTGTTAAGGCACAATAACACATCTATATTGGTAACAACATAGGGAGAATAAGTGAAATAATTTGCTGTACAGACCTTTGTTTGATTTTTTCTTGAGTACACTAGAAGCAACACCATTAGCAGTAGATATAGAAACCTTCTGCTCACCCATGCTTCCATTTCCAGGAAGCATGTCACTACTTTGCCCTTCTGAAGAATAGACATTCCTTACAAGTTGATGCTTATTTTTCTTATAG
The DNA here is from genome assembly GCF_018446385.1 of Zingiber officinale. Taxonomy (NCBI): domain Eukaryota; kingdom Viridiplantae; phylum Streptophyta; class Magnoliopsida; order Zingiberales; family Zingiberaceae; genus Zingiber; species Zingiber officinale. The sequence continues at coordinate 146,076,804 of NC_055989.1, forward strand.
TAAAAGTCAGATGAAGCTGAGGAAGCTAATGCTGGAATCTTATCCAAATAAGGATTAACTGAATCCTTGATTTTGTGGGGTGAAGCAGCAACCAACTGATTGGATCTGTGTTTCACATATATCATTCTCTTACCCAAAGGTTCACATATTTTATCCCTTGTGACATTTTGATTATCAACAGAAGGCAGAACAAGTGGTGTATCCTGAACATCAGTCCTAGCTTCAGGAACAGAATTCTCTGACAAGGCATGAGGAACATCAGATGAAAGATCTACGGTGGAATTTGATAACTTGGCAACAAGAGGCAAAGGAGGTGTCTTCAGTCTCTCAAAATAAGGATTAGAACAGTTGAGAATATTGTTTCCAGAACTGCTTTTCTCTATGATATCTTTGTTGAATTTATTTGTATATCCCAGTGACTGTGATGGCTGAGTAGGCTCTGTAGATAGTTTACTCTCGAAAGGAGGACTAGGACAGGTACGCATATTGTTTGTACTATCACTACTTCCAAAAACAATGCTTTTCTCTGTGATATCTTTACTCAATTTTCTTGAGCTTCCTAGAGAATGTGATGGCTGAAGAGTTCCTGTAGATGGTTTCCTAACAAGACTGTTACCTTTACGAACATAAGAATTTTGAATCTTTCCAAGCTTCCTTGGAGATAGCTTTGATAATGAACCACCTTTATGAGATTGCAAAATCCCCTGAAAAGTTGAAGAGGGAACATCCTTTCGATGCCAAGTCTTGTGTCTCAAACTCTGGCGTGAACGGGCTGCTTCCTTGGATGAATTAACTGAGTTATCTCGAATTGGAGTATCTTTTGGAAGTCCAACAGTTCGCATTGTCTTCTTGCTCAATTGCTTTTGTCCATTCATATCTTTTGATTCCAGGGGTTTTTGCTTCACAGCATCATCTGATAATAAGCTAACTTCTTTATCAAACATAGGCTTACAACCAATGTTCTGAGCTGATGTAACACCTTCAACTTTTGCTGCCAAGGATCCTCTGAAAGCCAATGAATACTTGTCTTCTATGATTACTTTCTGATCTTGGTTACTACCATCTTTAATCAAACCATCTTCACTGCAACCATATCTATCAGGCAGTCCTGAATGAGGCTGTTCAGAATCTATACAAGGTGAAACATCTTGAACTTCAGACACAAAAAAGGATGAAGCTACTAAATCTTCCTTCCTAGGTTTTGAGCTATCAGATTGACGTGATTCAACATTGGCATGTGAGGCAAGGCTGTTGCCTTTCTCATCTATGGTAATCTCTGGAAGGTATCCACCTGAAACTGCATCCATTAACTGTGGAGCCAAGTCGACTGAAAGATTCTGTGTTTCCATGCACAAATAACCCTTACCAGTCATCAAGTTACGCCCATTAATTTCCTTTAGCTCTTTTGCATGAGCATTGATCTCTACATGCTGCTTTCCAACAGTATGTTGTTCCATTTTTAAGTTGTCATCTATAATGCTATAGCTGGTTAAAGAGGAGGTAATATGACCAACTGACATGACTAACTGCTCACTATTTCTCAGTGTTGACGAAGAATACTTGCTGGAAAATGCAGCAAAACCTTTGTCAAGATCTCCAGAATTCTGACCATCATTTGACCCATCAAAATTTTGGTTATTGTGATTCTCATCCATGGCGTTTTGAGCCTGGAGAACTGATGGCAACTGCCCAGTTTCCTCATCTACTTTACCCTCAACATTGACATGATTAATGGGACTTGAACTGCCATTGCTTACAACTCCAATATCCACTATTGCATTGGTGCAGTTTTGATTGACAGTTTGTCCAAGTTCAACAAATTGTTTTCCCTTTTCCTCCTCAGCATACCTAGCAGGATCAGTTGAAACACTTTTCTTTTCTGCAGTCTCTGTGTCTATGAATTCTGAAGAACAAGGATCTAAATTAGCAGAAATAGCAAGTTCGACTTCCTGTTTTTCTATAATACAGTTCGTTCCTTTGATCTTTCCACCACCAACAGAATGGAAAATTTCTTTTTCTTCCCCTATGTTCTCATCTATTGACATGGTGCTAGCAGCCCTCCTTGATGAATTCTGAAGGCTAGCATTATTTACATCTTTCATGGAGGAACTTCCCTGTTTATCTGACACTTCTTGATCATCTATCTTTTTCTGATTGTTCAGCATGAGCATCTTAGAGATTCCATCATTCTCTTCGGGAACCACTGATACAGAAACAACAGGAGTAGCAAATTCCTCCCCCTTCCTCACTAACTTCTTCTTTTTCACTACCTTTTTGGGTGTCGACGTCTCACGACCTTTTCCATCAGAAACCAGTAAGGCTGATCTTGGAGAAGACACTTGACCAACAAGACTACTTGATTTGAGTGAGAGATCAGGTGTGCGTGATTCTGATTGATGCTTAATAAAAGTAGTGGGTTGAGAAACTGATTCAGGAGGTGGAGTGCCAACCAATGTTTTCTCCTGTAGCCTGCTCCAAACAGATACCCCAGATTGTATCCTAGAAAGAGCACTGGGCCTCTTTGCAGGTTGTTTCCCTGGTGAAGATATCATAATTTGGTCATTCCCCTTATTAAAGAGCTTAGCGCTGGGACTCTTTGCAGATTGTTTCCCTGATGATCGAATTATAATTTGATCACTCTCCCTGTTGGAAAGCTTTCTTTTACCTCTATTATCACCCAAGTAATTCTCCTTATAGGAATAAACTGTGCCTGTGGTGGGCTCATTATATACATCTGAACTGGTTCCAAAATCCTCATTTGTATTGGAATAAAGATCGCCTGGAGATCGCATTGTGGGATATGGTGTTCTAATATGCCGCTCCAGAACAGGATCAAGTTCTCTCACATCCTCTCTATCTCTACCTATTTCCCTATTCCTATCTGAAAAAAAAGGCAACTGTGGTGGTCTTTCTCCTCTCCTAACTTCTCTATGTTTATCAGAATAAGACTTCATCGGTGGCAGCAAATACTGCCATTCAGCAACAGAAGCAGCTTCCCTCTTCACATCCATGGCAGCAAAGTGGCGTGGAGCCCTAGGAGACGAAGCATGAACTGGAATTACAGAAGGACCAGGAAGCAAGACATGGTGTGCATGGTCGATCTCTTTGTCCCAAACCCTAAGATGGCTCTTGCTTGCGCCTCCCAAATGCTCCTGCAGCTCAGTGTCTTCCGTCCATCGCAGTCTCTTTCTTCTCGTCAAATCTCCATCAAAATCCTCTCCATAAACATTATCACGGGAATAAGCCAGAGAGCGCCGCTTTTCCTCATCCCCCCACCTCAATCGAAGCAACTCTTGGCTCTCCTCGACAACCCTAAACCTATCGGCGTCAATAGCACGACTTTCCAGAGAATCATGGACGAAACGCTCGCCGGGTCCCATGAGATGCGGCCGGGGCGAAGGGTAGCCGTCGTCGAGAAGGGGCGAGCGGTCGGGGACTCTAAGGGGTGGCTGCGGGAACGGACCTTGCGGGTAAGGGACGCGAAGGCGGCCTCCGTCTTCGACGGGAAGGCGGCGGAGGGATCGGGCAAGGTGGCCCGAAAACAGCGGCGCGGGCGAAGGGAACGAAACATGGTGGTGGCGATGGGATTGGCGAGAGTAATAATCGGAATTTACCAAGTGGTGAGGCGGCGGAGGGTGCGGATCGTACCTGGATCCGGCGGCGAGGCGAGGTGAATCCAGAGGACCCATCGGCGATGCTCGATCGAAGCCCTGCTGCGGAGGAAGACGAGGAGGAGAAGCGGGGCGAGGAATTGGGAAAGGCATTCGACGATTGGATGACGACAGCGACGCCTCGTGGGAGTGATCTAGACGTCGGGCGGCGGCGGCGGCGGCCTAATAATTTAACTAACTTTCAAAGAAATGGAATTTTTTTCATTCTCGCCCCGCCTTTTATTGTTTTCCAAAATTGCTACCGCACTACCACAGATTCAAAACTACAAACACTAGAGCACAATTTTTGCTACGTTTGTTTAATAAATAAAAAATAATATATGAAAATAAAGAAAGTCGATAAAGCTTGTGGCGATCGGAGTTCTGTTCTTCATCGTCGGGAAGATGGTGATTGAATTGTAATACACAAGAACCCTAAACAAGAAAAGAGATCAAGAGATCTCGATAAGATTCCTCGAGCAATATGTTGTTAGTACAGATCAAAATCTCGAATAGAGGGTCTCTCCTCCATTTTACAAACATTTGGATATCATAGTAATCCATCTCGGAAATAAGGCATTATTTTCATGAAGTTGTTGTGATGGTTATACTCCATCAATCAGTCGTATTTTCAATTATGATCTTCGAGTGCTCAAGTCATTTGTGTTTGCAAGAGAGTGACATTATTTGTTTCTAAGCCAGGAGATGAAGATGTCATGTCTCTTTAGATCGAATAGACAATTGTGTTAAAGAAAATTGCCCTCGGGCGTATCTCAGTTGTCATTGATACAATGATTTCCTTTAGTCCCTATGTATCTTGTGGATCGATAGTCATATTAAATTGTCAGTCAAAATCCTATGGATGATATTAACCCGAACACAGATATCTACCCTAGCTTAGCCCTAGGTCTCAACCTCATCTCTCAGTCTCAATTCTCGATCTTAACATCTATCCTAACTTAGCCCTAGATCTTAGCACTATCTCTCAATCTTGACTCCATATCTCGACATCTACCCTAGCTTAGCCTTAGGTATCAGCACCATCTCTGAATCTCAGCTGACATCATCTCTCAGTGTCGATCTCAATCACTGGCGTTATATCTTTCTCTGCCTCAGTCTCCGACACCCTCTCTCAGACATCATCCTCTTATTCTCAAGGTCACTACACCTCGATGTTACTTTTTTTTTTTTGACTCTCAAGACTGTTGGGACACTTCGGAACTAGAGGGGAGGGGTGAATAGTTTGTCGCTTCGCTTCGATGTGTAACGGAATAAACTCGAAGCAAGCCCCTCCAATACTAACAATAGGATTTACTTGGTATCCACCTCAAGAAGAGGTGACTAATCTAATGATCCACACTCGAGCATACTCTCCACTATGTAAACACTTCTTCTCGGAAACAATCCAGAGGTGGAGAAACTTCGTACAAGCTCTCAATACAACAAGAAGAAAAGAGAAGCAAATACAAATGAAATCTTACCAGATTTACAATAATGAAACTCTAACTTTCTCTCTTCTTGTTTAGAGACACCTCTTGATACTTGAAAAATGCAGCAACACTTTTGCTCCAAGAGCTTTCAAGAATCGCCAGTAGTCAGCTTGAGAGGAATCGGGAGAGTTGTGTTGAACAATGTTGCTGAAACCCTTTTAACAGACGCACAACAGCTATATTTTCAACTTTAAGCGATTACTCTAATCGCTTAAGTGTTCTTAATCAATTAGTCGAGTCGATTAAGAACCTTTCTGTTTGCGCAAGAATCAGCCGTAGGCGATTAAGCTTCCCTGTTTAATCGCCTACCGTAGCTACTGTTTCCTCGCAGAAAACCTTAATCGCTTAGGCTAAGCGATTAAGTCATGCTAAATAGTTTAGGCTAAGCAATTCAGCTAGCTTCTGTTTCCTCGTGTCAAACGGCTCTTAAGCAATCACCTTAATCGATTGCAGTCTTGGTAATTGATTATCAACCCTAACTTCTTCCATCCAAGTATAGGATTCACGTCCAACATTTGATCAACCGTGATCTATTGAAACTCCTCAATGCCTAACATCTAGTCAACCTTGACCTGCAAGGATTTCGTCACTAAGTGTCCGATCAATCTTTTGACCTACTTAGACTTTTCTCCTCATGTCAAGTATTCAATCAATCCTTTGACCTACTTAGACTTTTCTCCTCATGTCAAGTATTCAATCAATCCTTTGACCTACTTGGACTTTTAATCACCAAGTGTCCGATCAACTTTGACCCACTTAGACTTACCATCTCGTGTCAAGTGTTACTGTCAGTCTTGACCCACTTGGATTTACGAATCACCAAGTATTCGGTCAACCATTGACCCACCTAGATTTCTACATGTCTGGCTTCACTTACTAGGACTTTTACACTATCTATCTTCACTCACTAGGGCTTTCACCTGACTTCACTTATCAGGATTTTCCTTCTGCCTAATTTCACTCACTAAAGCTTTTCACTTGGCGTCACTCACCAGGATTTTCCAACTGCCTGGCTTGACTCACCAAGACTTCTCATCTGTCTAGCTTCATTCACTAGGGCTTTTCACGGCCTGGCTTCACTCACCAAGATTTCCAACTGTCTAACTTCACTCACTGGGACTTTTCATTTACCTAGATTCACTCACTAGGGGTTTTCACCTGGCTTCATTCACCAGAATTTTCCAACTGCCTAGCTTCAATCACTAGGACTTTTCATCTGTCTACCTTCACTCACTAGAGATTTTCACTTGGTTTCACTCATCAAGACTTTCCACACCAAGTGTCCGGTCAACACTGACCCACTTGGATTATCTTCTTCTGCCAATTTTCTCATTGGACTTGCCCTTGCCTAACTTCCAATTATGACTTCCCAATCAATCATCCGGTCAACCTTGACATACTTGACTCTTCTTCACATCAAACTGATTAAACCTTGATCAATCTTCTCATAACAGGCAATTACACTTGCAATCTCCATATATTATCAAACATCAAAACTCAAACATCAAGACTCAAACTTGAGCCAACTTAAGCTTAGTCAAACTGATCAACTTTGACTTAGGAAAATTGCACCAACAAAGACAGACCTATGCCCTACACGGCCTCACAAACAAGGGCTGCGAATATTCCAGGACACATAATAACCTAAGAACGAAGGAACGATTACAAGATTGTCAAATTTGGTCTCCTAGATGCTCCATACTAACACATGACGCTAAATAAAAGGGGAGACAACCAATGACTGTTGGATCTGGTCTCCTCACCTGCTCCTATTATGATGATATTTTGGTCTACGTGGAGATGCTCTCCTGACAACTATATAGACACTCATACAGGTAACGACAGGGGGATTCTGGATTTCCCCTTCAACACCATCAAATTCGGTCCTTCGCCATCTTCATTCTTCAACATACTACTTCAAGTAAACCCTGACTTGAGTGTAGGGATGGCCCAAGGATAACGTGGTTTTAAAAACTTTTTCTTTTTCTTTTAAAAAGAAAATAAGTATGGGCAACGGAAAAAGGGAAAATAGGAAAGTACAAGAATACAAACGGTTTGACTTAGTTCGGAGCCTTCAACAACTCCTACTCCAAGATCTAGGGCTCGCAGATAAATCGATGGGTAATCCACTAATAATCTCTTTCGAAACTATCAGAAGAAGGGATCGAGTACAAAAGAAAGAATAAGAAAAGTGTAACAAATTACACTTTCCTCTATGTAAATTTAAGTACAGAAATCAAACTTCCTTACCCAATATTCTTGGTAGACAGTCAGCTCGAGTTCGGCATTAAACGACTCGTCAGTAATAGTCAGGTGTAGCAGAGTCATAGTAGAACAACAACACGAAGTTAGAGTAGTTGGAACGTTAAATGAAGGTATAAAAACTTTGTAATTGAAGTGTATATTAGTTGTCCTCAAGCCTGGGTCAACACACCCTTTTAAAGAGGGTTGAAGGCACCTTCCATCGTACCGAAAGCGCCTTCCATAGACAAAAACTTATCCCATAAAGTCAGTACCTTATTATCACCAAGGTCTTCTAAGTTATCCGACTAAAGGCACCTTCCAAAAAAGAGTCACGATTTATTACCTTTTTCTTCAAGATTATTAAACTGAGTGATCAGGTCTTTGATCTTTGCATAGAGTTGAGGTACCTTTTCTCCCTTGTTCATCCGGAGGTTCGTCAATTGGCTTCAGAGGATGCCCCGCTTTACTAATTTGACTTTCGAAGTACCTTCGTGAAGCTCCGGGAATTTTTTTCCTAGAGATCTTTGGCAGAGTCATAGATTCCAATCCGGTTGACCTCATGGAGCAGAAAAAACACTAAGCAGATGAAATTCTACTTTTCCTTTAGTCACAAAGTCAACTTGTTCCTTTTTCGTCCATGTGTAATCTTCTTTCTCGACTCAGTGTTGAGCCTTAGGTGTTTCAAAATCATATTTTATATTAATAAAATTTCAAAATCATATTTTATATTAATAAAATTTCAAAATCAGTCTTGGAGAATACCTCCATACGTTTTTTCCACGTAACGAAATCACCCTCAAATTTTGACAAGTAGATGTTGGATCCGACCATTTCTTTTGATTTGGATAATGGTTAGCCCTTTTGAAGCGAGTCTGACCCTGATACCATTTGTTAGGACTCATGCGGTCGGTAAGAGGAGGGGAGGGTGAATTGCCTGTAAATTAAAAATGGATCTTTCTCGATCTTTCAAATAAAATTAGTAACACAATTAAACTAAAGCAATTTAACAACTAATAAAATAAAGAGACAAAGAAAGTTAGTTGGTTATAACGTAGGTGGTTGCTAATCCAAGGCAAAAATAAGCACTAAAAATCTCCTTCGATGAAGGCGGAGAAGACTCTTACACTCGTTGAACGCTCAAAAAGTTACTAGGAAATGAATACTTGAGTTGTTGAATATTTCGTAGATCTAGTGATCTTTTTATAACCCGTGAAAAATCTTATCCGAGTCTAGAAGGCGCCTCCAGTGAGGCAAGCGAAGATAAAATTTTATTTTCGCTAACGATTAATTTTGCCCAGTTGAAGGCGCCTTCCATGGGTGGTTGAAGGCACTGTCCCACAGAAAGAAGCAGAGGCGCCTCCAACCACATTGAGAGCGCCTCCAGCAATTCCACAACTCCCCGTTGGCTCTTTCGTTGCGTTGATCGCCTAAGTGATTTCGCTCATCCGGAATTGGGCTCGCCCAGACCCATCTTTCGGCCTTCTCCTCGAGGAAGCTTCCACTCCGACTTCTCGTCTTTCGAAAACGTCGCGTACTCTCTTCTTGTCCGGCAGCGTACTCTTCCGCAACACCTCATCCTTCGGACGCACTGAACCCGTCGATTCTCTTCCTTGCCGTCCTTTTAGTTAGTTGCGTCTTTCGCTCGACTTTCTGTGCTCTTAAGTTCCTACGCACTTAGACACAAGGCATCAAATACACACAGAACTTAACTTAACTCAGTTGATCACATCAAAACTACCTCGGTACTAATAATATCCAAATACACCGGTTCTGATTTATAGTCAACCAACAATGGCAGAGCTGATAGATCATCTAGTTAGGGCGTCGACCACATATATAGTTGAGGCGACTTGATGAAGATGAAACGGAACTTCCGCCCTTTATGCAAAGAGGGATACTTTCTAAGAAGTTACACCATGTCTTAGTCGTGAAGTAAAAGACCCCAAGCTCAATCTACCTGAGGTAAAAAAAGATAATGAAAGATGGTCAAAAAGGAATTTGGTACAGCAAAAAAATGATGATGACACTGCTAATCAAATGTTAAAAGTTGACCACTCGTTAGGATAAAGAAAGTTGAAAATAATGGATCAGTTCTTTGAGAAAGGAATGGAGAGGAAACCTAAGTCCACCAGCTAACTAACCAAAGAAGCATGTAATATATCCCATAAGTGATTCGTGGGCAGTGCTTCGACAACAAAATCCTAATCTCATGGTCAGAAGGGATATAGAAGGTTTCCCAGAATTGTTAGGCGACACCTTGGTTATATATGGTCTGCTAAGATTCATACCACTTATACTTGAAGGTCCAAAAGATTTTAAATATCTCCATAATAGTATGATATTGTCTACTTTGGACTTAAGCCTCATGATTTTGCTCTTGGACTTTACCTAAAAAACCTACTAATGGAAATATCATTTTCTTATAAATTCATGATTTTTCTTATGTGTTTTCAATATGAGACTATGTTTATAATCTTGCAACTCCAACAACCCCCTCAAACAAAAGACCACCATATCCCCTTCAATTATCGGGTCACTCTTATCATGCTCAGGGTCTCCCCTCGAACATCGAGTCACTCATAACCTGCTCAGGACCACCCCTACTTCGTTCAAGATTTCACCCACATGGTTCGATCTTGGATCATGACTTTGACTCATGCTTCTTCCAGTGATTAGTCTAGTAAAAACCAACCTCACTCTGATACTAATTGAAAGTCCAAAAGATTTCAAATATCTTCACAATGATATGATATTATCCACTTTGAACCTAAGCTCTCATGATTTTACTTTTGAACTATATCCAAAAGACCTCATATCAATAAAAATATCTTTTTCTTATAAACCAATAATCTTTCATATATGTTTTCAATATGAAACTATGTTTACGATCTTACAACCCTAGTAGTACTATGTTGCTAAATACAGAGGAGACGACGAAAGCAAAGACATTGAAGGCAAAAATGAAGTGGATGAATACATCACTTTCGGGTAACCTAATATACTTTGACGACGACACAATAAAATTGCCGCATCAATTCGTCGAATCATTGGATGGCGAGATCTCTTCCCCACCATTGGATTGCTCGGCTAGATGATCATGATCACAACCTAATTTTCACCATAAAAGCACCATAGTACTAGATTACAAAGCACCATAGTACTAGGTTACAAGGCAACACCTTAATCTTCGAGATAGTCCAAACACGATCATATGCAACAATTAAATAAGCACTAACACACCCCCACCATTAGATCTAGGATTGCATCAACAATAACATCTACACACATCATTGCATTTAATATGATAAGGTGCTCCCGCGGCCTGAGACAAATATCACACGCTACCCAATAATGCAACAAAATAAGATGCCAATCATCAACATGATACATGATCTCGCATATCACAACCATTGAATGCAAAAAAATTTCTCCTCGATGACCAAAGCTTAGCCAGCTATCTTAGTCAAATGCGAACACCTCAATTTGACGTTCTAGAAAGTTTAAAGACGATAAATAGATGACAACTCAACACAATCCAATCAATCGGACTACGCCTCCTTCAATTAAATTTGAAAGAGACGCTTGTGATACAACAATTTCCTTCAACTCCTATGTGTCTCGTGGGTAGATAGTCATACTGAATTGTTAGTCAAAATCAAGATGTGTCAAATATGTGTCAAATATGACCTAAAGATGGGATAGAGCTCATGCGAGACTCAGATCCAATCAGATCTACTCGGACATCTACCCTAGCTTTACCTCAAGTCTCAGGTTCCGACCTCAACATCTATCAAGACACCATCTCTCATCACCATAGCCACCTTGCTCAAGAGAAGAATCATCATCTGACGAGATTGGTGATGAAAATCTTGGCATCGATCGTCTGAATATAAGGAATAGCTAGTTAGTGTACCTTTGAAGTAAACTGTTTAGACGATGAAGTTGAGTTTTACAGTATGAAGAATGCCAGACTACACCAGTAGAGCATGTTAACGATTGCTCTAAACTTGATGAAAGGCTTGGTAATAACAAAACAGAAACGAAATTTAGTTTTGGTGCCTTTCAAGTATTTCTATCCAAGTACGGTAGAAAGAAGACTTCCATCCACTATTTTCCAACCAATCATTTCTCTCCTCATGAGTAAACAAGAAGCTTGAAAGTTTAGCCATGGAGACTCGAAAAGCAAACTGAATGCAACAATGGTTGGAGATTGCTTGCTCTTACTGGAAGTTAAAAAAGAAAGTAAATACACAAAAGTCAAGCTTAGCTTTCGAATCGAAAATACTTAGATTCCACGAGCAAAGTATTGAGAAATCTTAACCAATACATAGCGACCAAATGTTGAGTGAATCGACTACAACAAAGAGTACGACAGAAACTACAACGAAACAGCAAAAACACATTAAAGTAACCAAAATTTGCGGTTGAGTCGATCGTCTTTATCCAAGCTGATATTACAAAAAGAAAAGTTTGCAAGTTCATTTGAGAATCAAAGTCAAAAACTAGAAGGACGATTAGTTGAATGAGTAAATGAAAAGACGCATTTCTGAATCACGAAAAACAGAAACTAAATGAATTACAAACTTCATAAGAAAAATGAGGGAAGGAAAATTACAAGCAAGAATTTGCTGCAGCTTAGTAAGTAAATGCAATATTTTGAGAACCTTATTGAGATACAGAAACTTGTGTTGCATTAGCAAATTTTTTACATTGCAAAAGAAATGAAACTGTTGGAGAAACATCATCAACATAAAATTTTCTCCACCAATTTTAGGGAAAAGGAAAGTAATAAATAAAACAATATTTTGAAAGCATCTACTAAATAACTTCTGCAATGAGTGAATTTGGAAACTAATAACACAGCAGGTTTTTATCAAATAAAAACACCAGGAAGGAAGCATGGAAGCAGGAGTTCAAATACCTGCTGCTCCAGTAGCATGTTTAAGAGCAGAATGCTATTAATTTAAAAGCCTCGAGTGAGGAAGAATCCACAAAACAGTGAGCAGAAATTTGGTGAAGAAGAGCAGAGGAGAAAGAAAAAACCTGCAGATAATTAATTTCCAAGTATTTCAACAAATATAGGATCAGACAACACCAACATTAGCATTAAGATAACCCAAGACATCAAGATCTAAGCACCACAATTAGTGAATAACAAGTGAAACTCAACTATTAAATTGAACAACTGTAGAAACATTTTGAGCATGACAACCGCAAGAGATATTCCATAGTAAGTTGAGAGAACTCTTTTACCATTTAATGTGCTAATGCAAACGAAGAACAGGAAGAAAAGAAGCAGTCAGAATCCAAATACCCACCTGGATCAGTTTAGAGATCTGAGAAGGTAATCATACTTTCTCTCGGCTGCGAGTTCTAAAATCTTACTTTCGAAAAAATATTTCTCTGGGGCTTCTAATGGCATGATCACCAGAGGCTGTTAATGAAATCACAAACAGGGGGGTAAATCTTGGTCTGTTGGAAGACAAAGGGAAATTTTACATTCATATTGGTTTTTGTTTTCCTCTAGTTTTAATGAATTGGAGGGAATTGTTTCTACAAAAGATAAGACCAGATTAAACGCAACCTCAGATTTGGTTTCATATCACCCCATTCATATATTCTAGACCAAGCTTTTAAACTGCAAATACAACCCCATAGATGTAGATCTAAGTATGCAGTGACAAAGATCGATCGATTTTGAGAGAGAAGAAACGCAATCGATAAAGAGGGAAAAAAACATTTCTTGAAACTATTTTGTCTTCTAGGCCGATAACGAAGATCAGAGGCGGAGGATGGTGTCTCGGAAATCATCATCAGGATACGGCGGGAGGTTGAGATCAAACGGCAGTGGATGCCGCCAAAAAGATACGATATCGTCGTCGTTATCAACAACGGAGGAGGAGGATCCGCAGTCGCTATGGCAGTCATCGCCGCCGATCAGAACACGCGGGGCCGGAGGTGGTTTGGCATGCTGCCGCACGCGTATCGGCACCGACGAAGACAGTGGCCTCGGGCCGCTGAAGGACTCCACGGTGCTGCTGTGACTGCTGGAGGCTGGGCGTTGAGCAGGCATCGGCGGACGGTGATGCTGGCCATTAAAGGGGAAAAGGCCAGCCGCTGTTACGGCTCGAGGAAGGGGAATCGGAAAGCCGGACGCCGACGAGGGGAAGTTAGTTCTGGCCTTAGGACCCCGTAGAGCTACAGCCGCCGCGTCGTAGGCTCGGGCGGCGTCCTCAGCGGAGTCAAAGGTGCCGAGCCAGACCCGCGTCTTCTTCCCCGGGTCGCGGATCTCCGCCGCGAACCTACCCCAGGGCCGCTTCCGAACGCCGCGGAACCGCTTCTCCGACGCCGGCGACGCAGAGGCGTCAGCAACCGCCTGCGCACGGCTCTTCCTCATCGCCATCGATCCCGACTCCCTTAATAAAAATCCGTCCACCGCCCTCTAAGCTGTGAGCAACTTAGGATCAGAACCCCGACGCCCGGAGGAAGCTAGGAACGAGAAGACGCTTAGAAGGCGGATCTCGCAAGATTCATCTCCATCATCGCGCTTGTTGTCTTCACGATTTGATCTCCCGCTCGCGATCTGGATCTCCACCACCGCCTCCGCTTCGTCGCCTCTTCCCTCTCCGACGGGCAATTTATTTTATGCGCCGCGGTGGTATATTTGTGGGTACGAATTGACCATAATGGCCAAAATTCTTTTAATATTTAATTAATGAAAATTAATTGCAACTCTGGGAACGCGGAGGTGAGCTGCGGTGGGATAACGTTATTACTCAGTACCACACACATAAAACGTACCAGATCAGTCATTGGATATTTCTCTGGGGCCTTGTACGTCTAGTGGCAGTCAATATGGGCAACCGAGAGAGGTGGTCGAACAAAACCCGTGAAACCTGCAGCTGCGGATCGGGTTTGAATCGAATCCGTGAATCCTGTAAACCAATTTGGATAACATTGATTAAAAAAAAATTAAAATATGTATTTATATTAAGAATAGAGACATTATTTGGATTTTGTAAATTGCACTTGAGTTGGATAAAGCATTTCTTATCATTTATTTTATATTAAAAATAGAGTATTTTGATAAGGTGCAGTTAATTTTAAAATGTAACTAGCATGATATTATGAGCTGTGCCGGTGTCTGTGCCTGTGCGTGCATTTAATTCGTCCACGTGGGTTCGCGTCCGGTGCCATAGGGAACGGGAAATCTACCCAACTAGGCCGGAAAACTGGTCAATCCGCCGCCGCCCCGGAACTTTGAGCGGTGACGTGGCCAGCAATGGCTTGGCTTGCAAGTTAGCACTTGCAACGGCGCTTGCATTACATGAACGTGAAGGTAATTGGAAAAAAGACACGTGGCCAAGTGACCTCCTTTATCGTAAACCGAGGCCGACACTGACCCGTCGAACCCGCTGCTGGACCGCGGCCAGACCGGACCGGTCAAAGGCGTGCAGGCCTGTCTTCTGAACAATAATAATTCTCAAATCGACTTTTTTTTTCTCTCTTTAATTTCTTTATCAAAAACATTTAATAAAGAGAAGGAATTCTCGTGAATCGAGATGGAGAGAGAAAGAGTCTCTGAAATCGACAGGTAACGGAGGGCAATGGGTTCCGTTCATCGCCTGAGGTTCGTGGAGGTGGACCCGGTTCGGTTGAATCAAATCGATTCAATTCACTTGGCGGTAAGATTGTTCGACAGAAAAATTAGCAACAGCTGGTTTTTTCTAGAACCCTACTCAAATCGGGGCGCAGCCAGCGGGCCCACCGCTCCGGGCCGCCACCGGCACCTCCGCCGCGTCGTCTTCTTCGGCCCGTCTCGTCCTCGTCAGGCCCGTGATCGCGCGAATTTTTGCTTGTCCTCCGGGGAAATAGAAAAAGGGCGCCAATTCTCATTTCTCGATCGGTTTCTCGAAGTGGCCGTTGCAGCCTCTTTGACCGCCGTGCTGCGCTCCTCGGGATGGGAGCCCCGCCGCGGGGCTCTGCTCTGGCGACGTTCTGCCACCGCGTGCGACGTCGGGGTCGTCGGTGGTACTGGCGGACGGGGGTGGCTGTGGCAGGCGGAGGCGTGTCCCTGGCGTCAGAGGTGGGACCCACCCGTCTTCTTTACTTGAACAGGTCGATTCGCAGCCGAGTTGATCACGGAAAATAAACCGCAGGTTTAATCTTTAATCGAGTGGGTAGTTAATTGATTAGAAGCAAAATAAGTCAGGTTGCGATTCAGACAACCGGTTCGGCTTAATCACCACAGATAAGCCGCGGATTTAATACGATTGAAGAGAATTTAATGTCGTTTCCAATTCATTGAATACCCAATTCAAAATTCTCAGCCGTTGAATTATCTCTATCAATATTTGCCTAAATAACAAATGATAATTTGCATCAAAATTAGAATTATCAATGAGCTAACAGAATCAAACTTTACATTTTTTAAATTATTCAATAAAATAATTAAGATAAGTCAAATCGAATCTAAAATTATTTAAGCTGCTAAATTTGACCAAGCTCAGTTTGAACTTGGTTCTTTTGAATATTATAGTCTTTTAATTTAAGCCTTTTCTATTGCTTGAAGCTTTTAAATCTTTAAGATTATTTGATTTCTTTATTTATTCATTCTTATTTATGCCATGGTACCTAAAGAACACTCGAATGACACCGAGAAGATTTGATTGATATTTTCTATCAGTTAAGGATCAGAAGCAATTCCCTAAGGTTTTTTCAGATAGTTTCAGCAGTTGCGATGCGACTACCTAGTCCAATAGCAATGCAAATAAAGGAAAACTAGCCTTTTTGAATGATGACCGAGTTCGCAAGGCCTGCTTCATCGATCGTCTTGTCGAGATCATTCAGTTGCTTGGGCGGAAAACCAACTGTCTGCAACTGGTAAGTCCTAGACGAACCAGGCCTCGATGCGTCAATGAATGCTCTGATGTGGCCTACAGTATGACGCAGGTTGAAGCTTGCCACCATGCGCGTGCCATCTGCTAACCTTAGCTGAATTGAAGTGGACGGCGAGAGGGCATCGACCGAAAGGCCTGATAATGATGGAGCAACAGCATTGGATGCAGCAGCTGTAGCCTCAGTGGCTGACTTATCACACAATCCACCTCCGAGAGTCCTTCCTACACCTTGAAATGCAGGAGTTCGTCTCACAGGTTCCTGTCGAAGAGAGGAAATCTAGACCATGAGAGCTCAGCCTATAAGAAAATGCAGAAGCAGTAGCTAGTTTCCGAGGAAACATACAGAATAATCTTCTTGCCGGCGTATGAGATTCACATGTACTGCAGTTCTCCGATCTGCTGGTTCAAGCTCTTTGGGGCATTCGGACTTTGTAATGCTCTACGAAAGAACCACCACGATACATTGAAAGATAAAAGCAATAAAACAGTGACTATGCAAATTTTGGATGAAAGCCGTCAAAAAATAAAATGGAAACAAATTAAAGGGTGTTATAGTTATAGATAGCACTCTAGTGATTTCTTTCAATATATACCCACACTAAAAAAATGTCCAGACAAGTTAACAAACCTAAATGGCATAAGGATGCTATTGGTGTTTACTCAAACAGAATTTAGTAGCGCTATTATTCGACCTCTTACATGCGCCGCAAATGATAGTCTGTTATTTGCTGCTGAGACAATAAAAAGAAGAATAAAATTGATCGCGAGGAAAGATGAGTGGTCAAATATTGATAGTTGAAGATCATAATTAGTAGCAAAGATCATAATTAGTTGAATACTTCTCGATGGATGAAAATAGTAGAAGCTACTTACCGCCAGAAAGGCAGCGTTCTCAGGATCATCAAACCTCCTTAATGGACCATCATTCACAGTAAATCCATTCCTCCAGAAATCAATGTTGTGCATGATATTTTCTGGTCGATCAGGAGCAGGAGCAGTACGAGCAGGCGGTACTGATTCACTAGACAAAAGCCTACCAGTTCCAGTAAAACTTCTTGAACTAGAGGATTGTGAAGGCTCAAAAGGCCCTTGGCCAGCGCCCATTCTCTGGGCTTGTTCAAATATCGCATCTACATTATTGCCACCTTTTGAAGGATCTTGAACAAGCATGCCGCTGCATGGTAATTATATAAACAACATAAAAATCATTAATACTTCACCATGTCAATAAGAGGTTTGGTTATCTTATAAAAGTTTGGAGTCGTTTAGGAATGCATTAAGTGATATCAAGCTCAAACACAAGAAGGTTAGCCAAATTACAGGTTAAGGTCATTAGTAATGTTTGGCTAGAAGTGGCGTTATATAAGTTTAATTGAGATGTGTCGATTTCATATGAAAGTCTTCCTTCCCTCAAATCTTGATGCAAGTATGATTCGGTCACAGACCTAAAAATTCAATCATGACTAATATCAGAACAAATCATACCCGGCAAAGTTTAATGGCACAGATTCGGCATTGTCACCAGAAAATATTGTCTAATTCATTCAAATCCAATAACTACATAACATAATAAGAATCAAATGTTAGGTCAAACCTAATGCATACAACAAAAATGTGATTTAAATTTTGCTATTTTACATGCTTTAATTAGATAAAATTATAATGGTAGCTAGGTCTCAAAATCACATTTTGAGGTACCAATACTCTAATCCTCCTCATGTTAAGCATTCAAGAACATACTAAAACCAGTAGAGAAGAAACAGATTCAACTTACTAATCCTCCTCATGTTAAGCATTCAAGAACATACTAAAACCAGTAAAGGAGAAGATACAGATTCAACTTACTAATCCTCCACATGTTAAGCATTCAAGAACATACTAAAACCAGTAAAGGAGAAGATACAGATTCAACTTACTAATCCTCCTCATGTTAAGCATTCAAGAACATACTAAAACCAGTAAAGGAGAAGATACAGATTCAACTTACTAATCCTCCACATGTTAAGCATTCAAGAACATACTAAAACCAGTAAAGGAGAAGATACAGATTCAACTTACTAATCCTCCTCATGTTAAGCATTCAAGAACATACTAAAACCAGTAAAGGAGAAGAAACAGATTCAACTTATTGAGATCAAGAATTTCATCGTTAAAACAATACCTTTTCTCGCCACCGGTGTAGTACTCCTGCGGCCCATCCTCGTCGCTGTCAATGTCCGGATCTGCTCTCCTGTTGAAATCCGCAAGGGTACGGATGGTCGACCGGCTTCCCGAGGGCATGGATGCCTTCTGATCCCCTCTTGAAAAGGGTGTCGCTGCCGACCGAGTCGCTCGGGGTAGCGACGCAGCGGCAGCAGCCGTCGAACGCGTCACGCGCAGCGGTGGCGCAGCGGAAAGGGATTCCTCCGTTGGGAGGTAGTCTTCGTCCTCGTCGTCCTGGCCTCGGTGGAGGGGCGATCGGTGGCCCTGGGGATCGTCCTGGTGGTCGAAGAAGGAGACGATAGCGGACTCCAGATTCCAGTCTCGTAGGTGGTCCTGAGAATCGGCCTGGTGGTCGTAGAAGGAGACGATGGCGGAGTCCAGATTCCAGCCGTGGCTCTCGAGGAAGAAGAGGGCTCCTTCCTGAGTGGCAGGGGCGATGCCAACGAAGGTCTCCACAAGCCTCTTCTTCTCCCCCTCCTCCAAACTACCGCCACCAGCCTCCATCTTCGCTACCCTTTCTCTTCTTCACGTTCGATTTTTAATATCTAGCAAGAGTTTTCGAATTGGGCTGTGTAATTGGGCTTATTTACGTCGCATTGACTGCGTTGAGTCGTCATGTATGGTAAACAATAGTTGGCTAATATCTTATTGTTGATGTTGATCGATAATTTTTTTTTTTATTTAGATGGATATCAGTTTTTAGAATTATGCTGATGGTAAGTTTACATAAGGTACAATAAAACACTAGATTTTATTAGCATCCTAGAGCCAGATAACCTAGGCTCAAGTAAAATCCGGGACGATTCAAACTATAACCAACAGGCTAACTTAATATTTAATACAATAACAACAATAACAAAATCTTTTACCCATTAGATGGGGTCGGCTGTATAAATCTTTTTACGTCATTGAACTCTATTTCCTATTATATTATCATCAATATTTAAATAAATTTTATCTTGTTTTATTTTTACTAACCAAGTCTTTTTTTGTCTTCCTCTTCCTCATATGATATGTATATTTATCATAGTTTCACATCGTCTAACTGAAGCATTTATTGGTCGTCTAAGTACATATTCGTACCATCTTAAACATGTCTCTCGGAGTTTTTCCTCAATATATGCAACTCCGACTTTCTCTCTAATGCTCTCATTTCTTATTTTGTCCATCTTCGTATGTCCACACATCCACCATAATATCCTCATCTCTGCAACTCTCATCTTCTGCTCATGTGTTTGAGTCATAACCCAACATTCAGCTCCATATAACATAGAAGATCTAACTACGATTTTATAGAACTTACCTTTAAGTTTAAGAGGTATTTTACGGTCACATAAAACACTCGACGCTCCCCTCCATTTCACCCATCATGCTTGTATTCTATATAAGACATCTCTCTCAATCCCTCCATCATTTTGTAAAAATAATCCTAAATATTTAAATCTTTCGGTTCTGGACAACTCATCCTCTTCTATCTTAACAATTGTTTCATTATTTTTAATATTGCTAAACTTAAATTCCATATATTCTATCTTTAATCTACTAAGCTTAAAATCTTTCTCTTCTAGTGTTTCCCTTCTAGTGTTTATTAGACTTAATATCTAATAAATTTTTAAAAAAATTAAAGAAACATAGAAAGTGTTTTAGCAACTTAAAAATGTTAGGACATTTTGGGAGTCAAAGTTAATGGAGAAGTGATTAGCTCAAATTATTTCATTGATGATGATTTGTAGAGTAAGACTTGAATCAATATTAACACTTTGATTTTATTTGATATTTATTTTTTGAGATGACTAATCCAAAGATCCACTCTCTTCACTTACAGTACAATATAAAAACCTCCTTCTAAGGGGCAAAGAAATCTCGTACAAGTAAATACGAGAAATACAACATGAAATGCAGTAAAAACAAGAAAATAAATACAACAATGAACGATCTGTGCTCTTGATCTCTTGTTGTTGTGGATTACCTCTTGATAACTTGGAAAGTGCAAGAACACTTATTTCCAAAAAGCTTCAAAAGAACTCGCGATGAAGAGTGGAGAAGAAGAGTTGTTGATTTGAATCCTTCGAACACCTTATATCCCGTGATTAGGATTCTCAATCGATTGATCTTACTCTCAATCAATTACCACGTCATATCCAAGCAAATTCAACCGTCCAAACCTAGCAATGCCTCTTTTCTTCTTCTCTCAATCGATTACGCGGCTTTAATCGATCACCTGATCAATTAAGAAATCCATTATTTGTCACGAGTTTCTCCTCCCAAACAATTATCTAATTAATTGGGGAACTCATTTTTTATCGTGAAGAAACACTCTCAATCGATCACATGATCAATTGGCAGTTTCAATTGATCACCTAATCAATTCAGAAATTCATTATTCGCTCATAAACTCTCTCAATCAATTACCCAATCAATTGGAGAAATTTTGATCGATTACCCAATCGATTAAGACACTTTTGTACTATATTTCGTCAACCAATCGATTACCTAATCAATTGGCAAGTAGTAAATTGTGTAGAGCTCTAAACGAGCTTCATTTCGCACCCAAGATCACCTCATTATGATATTCAAGTCAAAAGTTATGTCCTTCGAAAGTTTGAACTTTCTCATTTCATGTCAACTCCTTGTTAGACTTACGACCGTCAAGTGTCCGATTTCTCTTTGTCAACTTCTCGTTAGAGTTCCGATCACCAAATGCGGTCCTCCTTGATCCACCTGGATATTCCTCTTGCCTAGCCTTAGTTAGAACTTTCCCTTACCAATGTACGATCCTCCCTGACCTACTTGAACTTTCCTTTATCAACGTATAATCTTCCTTAACACACTTAGATTTTCCTTTGCCTAACCGCAATTAGCGTGCGATCTTTCTTGACCCACTTGGACTTTGCATTGTCTAACCATAGTTAAGACTTCTCTTTGCCAACGTATAATTCTCCTTGACCCACTTAGACTTTATTTTACCTAACCACAGTTAAAACTTCCCTTTGCAAATATACAATCTTCCTTGACCCACTTGGACTTTGCTTTGTCAAACCTTCGAGTTAGGACATTGTTTTACATAACCTCCAATTAGAACTTTCGTAATCAAATATCTGGTCCTCCATGACTTACTTGACTTCTATCCAATCAACTTTGACCTACTTAACCGTTTCTTACATATTATCCAAAAACATATTGTCTAAACATTAAAACTCAAACTCAAATTCACTCGAACTTAGTCAACTAATCAACCTTAACCCAAGAACTAAGGATGCAAATGAACCAAGTTACTCTTGAACCACTCACAAACGACTCGGTCAAAACTCAATTCAAGCTCAAAGTTGACTGAGCTCAAATCAACTTGATTAAAAATCAAGCCAAACTTAAACCTAATTATTATTGACTCAATGGCTCGTTGAACCAAACAAACCAATAATAATATACGTTTTATAATATATAATATATTAATTTATTTATTAAAAAAACATCAAGCTCTCCCAAATATAGAACTCAGACTCAACTCTACAGGCACGAGCAAGTTAGAGTCGAGCCAATAAATTGAGTCAAGCTTAACTCGAGCCAAGCTCGAGCTAAAGCCGAGCTCAAGCCTAGGCTTGATCAAGCGCGGCTCATTTACAGCCTACCAAGGACAATTGCACCCATAATTTTCCAATGGAAAATACCAAAGGACATTTAAGCAACAGAATGCTCGCCAAAATAACCGCAGCAAGTTAGCTTTCCAAAGTGGAACCAGAACAAGAAGACGCACTTGTCATATAAATAATTGAACAAGATAACAGATACAGATGCCGTTCAATATCTCTTGGTTCGAACTATGTACACAGGCTTTTCTTTCGCCCTCCGGAGGTAATCAAGATTAAAAAAATAAAATGCATGGAGCAATCACATGCAACTAAAGAAATCGACGACATAAGTATTGGTGAGAAAAAAAAACATCTCATTTAGGATAATCGAATCATACTCATCGATCTGACTATTTGTCAGAAGCATAAGTAACAAGGCCGAAACAATTGATGAATGAGACGATGAAATCTGCAGCAATAAGAGGATAACAAATTAGTGATTGGAATTGTAGACGAATGAGAGAAGATGTTCAGTAGCTGTCAGATGTTATAAATCTATTGCTTTTCCAAGTAGACTGTCTGCATAGTATTGATCTATGTAAACTGCAAGACCAGCCATAATATTCATTTCTGGAATATAGAAGAAAACCACATGTTATGAGGATTACCACGAAGAGAAAAATTGGCATCATGATTATAGCAATAAGCATAGCATCTCATGAAAGGTCAAATAAAGTCACAGGTTAACTCCTAGAATACAAAAATACTTTGTCAAGTAATTCGTCAACTGATTTCACATTCAAGGCTAAACAAAATAATGACACCTTGGTATTGCTTAACCACAAAATCCTGCTTGAACATACTTGATCAAAGAGTACGATTCTAGCATGAAGTTGATACTGACTAAACCAATTGGCAATAATGCAGTGGATAGACTCAAAAATGGGATTGTAATAAGAAACACTATTGACTGACATGCTCTAAAATATTGTTGGACGAAAAAATTTCATTTCACATTTTTATTTGGAAAACTTAGTTCAACTGGCCAAATGGTCAGGGCATTAGACTATTTTTCTTTGAAGCAATAAAACCAAGTGAAATAGGAATTATCATAAAATGATCCAAATAGTTTACAAGACTATCAAAATAGCATCTAGATAACAGATATAAGATAAATCACCACTTAGCTATTGATTTTTAGGGACCTTCCAATCTCCTAAAGCTCAAACGAACAACTAAACGTTTTTGATGTTTGGAAACTCCTAAAGCTATATATCATGGCACTACAAGGTGTTGGATATTCACTTCAAGCATAAAATTTTGCATATGCTTTTAAACAAAGAATACAAACATAAAAAACATAGTGCGATTCTCAAATAAGATGATTATCAATCGAATACCCACCCTAGGCTCAAATGCTTGACCAAACTAAGCCTCATTCACCTTTCAACTGAGTTATTTCACTTAGAGGTACATGGATTTTGGCAACCTGTTCTTCTGCTTCAGTGTCATTGACAATCCCTCGACATCTTGGAAAGCCACAATAACAAGCAAGTCGTTCGTCGCTTGAGAAAAATCTGATTCATTGTTTACAAGTAAGAATATACATCATGAGGGAAAAAAAAATAGACACAGGAACATGTTTCGAGCAGTACCTATAGTCATATGTCAATTCCTCCCACTGGTTAATATCACGCTTTGCAAATATAATTATATGCTCGTCACCATTAACACTTATGACCCTCGAATAACAATTGGGCTGCAAAAGTGAGCATATTAAGAATTTTAAATTAGCTGGTAAGGAAATGGAAATATATATAAACACTAATATTGCAGAAAAAAAAATCCAGATCAGAATGAATTGGTCATATTGAGCTCCAGAAATAGAAAACATATCAGAAAACCACATTTCAAATATCAATGCAAAAAAACAGTTTGTCATAATGACAGATGCATACAAGATACACCAACAGGTTGATGCAACAAACTTTTCAGCATAAAAATGGGAAAAATATATGCAAGTAAAAGCAGCCTGCAAAGGATCGCCATTTGGTACTAGTGCTTCACTGGAATTTATATGTTTTGGTTTAAGATTGGAGCGAACAAGCAAAAGATGTATTTAAAAGATTCAGCATTTTGGAAGAGTTCAAGATAGTTTCAGATTGCCTACAAAAAACAGTACTTTGTGCTAATAAACTAGGAAGATGACAAGAATATAATTTTCAGAATTACCTTAATATCTAATCACCATAAATAATGGAGAGCATGGATCCAGAGAAATGTAAAATGTACAATATATACTATCATGATTAACTAATAGAAGATGGTCATTATCAACTCATTTCAGTATAAAGAATGGAAAACGGAAGGCTACTAAACTTGTTGTATGTATAGTTCAAGTACAAGCAAAAAATGAAATGCAACTGGAACAATTAACAGAAATTAGATAGTACATCAATGATAGAGAGGAAGGCATTTGCTTTCTTTTGAGATGGAGATAAATATGTTTTTTGCAAATTTCCACAACAGAATTTTAATCAAATTCAAGATGACATATTTTACTTCACAAGAATGATTAATCAAATGAGCTATGCTTCCTGCCCTTGTTGCATCAATTACACGCTCATCATCTATACGGAACATGTATGTCCCAGCACCCTGCAAACAAGCACAGGTAATTAAGTGTTTGTAGTTGTGTTTCTCTTTTGCAACAAACAAATGGGTATATTATGTCATTTATTTCCCAAGCAATATCTTGCAGAAATGTAAACAATCTGTAGATAGTAGCAAACTAATTAGAGAAGTTTTATAACTAAGCCATAAGCCTTCACAACATTAAGTTATTGTGATAACAAGAAAACAATGAATTAAGGTTGCTCAGATTCTTGTATGACCGATAAGCAAATCAATCTTAGCATTTCCTAGAACAAAATTAAGAACTTAAATACTCCAAGAGATGCAAGTTCAAAGTAGCAAATAACTACATAAAAATTGCAAAGAAATGCAAATGTTGCAAATGACATTTGCAATTATCTTGTTTGGTTGACAGCAAATATAGAACAATTCTACATAAAACTAAATCTATTAAAAATATTAAGATGTATGATGAGGGACATGTTTTCACTATTTATACTCATTATTTGCTAATTTTAATACCAAATAAAATGACATGATGATAGAGAGTAAAAAATTGGTTGAACATAAGTACCAGAACAGAGTTCCTAAACAGTTATTATGATGAATTTTAGAAAAGAAACGATCGTCTAACAAGGATATCGATATGATAAAAGATGATAATGCAGTAACTGATTGGATGTATTTATTGTAGTTACTGGGTTACTCAAATGTCAAAAGTTCTTAATTATTACATTAATATTAAATGAACTTGCGAGTCTTATGCTAATTAGTGAACTGTAGAGAAAAACTTTAGAAATCATATGTTTAAATTGAGTAGAAGTATAAATCTGAACAAGGGAATGTAGTTTCAATAATACAAAAAGGGAGTCCTGGAGGGGCCCCCGGGGTGAGGGTTATCACCTTTGCTGCAATCATAGAAGGGAATAGCTGAGGTGGATGTATATGAAATTGCCGTATGAATTATAGATGTAGTGGATCTATCATTCATCTAGGAGTTAACAATGAAGGAAACATTAATAGGATAAAAAGTTGGTTGCAATAAAGATGAGGTTTTAGAGAATGTGAGACCATTGTGTACCTCATGGCCAAAAGAAAATTTTACAAAACCATAACACAACCTATTATAGTTTATGGATCATAAGCAGTTACAAAACAATACATATAAAAGTTAATGAAACAAAAATGAAAATGGTAAAATGAATTACTAAAAATGAAAAATATTAATATACAAGAATATCTAGCCGCACCTTCAACAGATCTAAATGAGAGAATTAATATTACATGGACATGTTCAAAAAAAATATTCAATGGAGTCTACGGTTATGCAAGTTGAATCAATAAATTGAAAGTGAAAGAAATACAAAGAGATGAGATGAAAGGACTCCAATTGACATAACAAATAATGATTTAAGAGATCTACATATTAATGGATCTATAGCTTTGCATAGAGTCAATGAATAAACAAAACCTGCAATCCTTAAATTATGTTATTTTCCATTGAATATAGGATTTAATCCTCTATACTGACATATGGTAAGGTGATTTATAATATAAACTTTCCATTGAAAATACATTTGGAAGACAAAAACCAAATATACTCAAAACTCCATTTTATCTTTAGAACAATGTAGTTCAGAATAAAGAAACAATAAGAGAAGGAACACTTACAACTAACGAATTATAAATGAAGCGCTCTCTTATATCTGCTATTGTTGGCCGAACAAGTTCGCCTATATACTCAATTACCTGCATCAAAACAATACTTATTTTGATGAGATAAACTATCCAACAAAATCCCGAGAATCAATCACTGATGCATACCATGTCCCCAGCCTTGTGCAAAAGTTTTGCAAAAACACCAAACCCATGAATTTTCGATTTTCCTATCAGAGAAAACACACATGTTTAATGATACAAATATATAAAGCTACTGGATTACAACCATTGAATGGTGAAAACAATACAATGTCAAGGTATTGGACTACGAGTAACTTAGTTGAAAATACTGAACTGACCAAATGCAAGACGCTTTCTGAATGTTGTCTTCATGTTTCTGTACTTTTCAGCCATTGAACAAACACTAGCATGCTTCTCAGACTCAGAAGCACTCTGATTAGAATCATCCATAATGCACTGAACTTGTGAAGAAATACTGCTTGATAAACCACAATCATTTCCATTTTGACAATAACCTGTGACCAGATATGGCTGATTCTCTATATACAATCGTTTTCGAGATGCAGTGTCAAGAACCTGAGGTTGTTTCTGACCTCGTCTCCCAGAGAAATTATATGGCTCTATTCATTAAAAACAAAAATGTTCAATGTTCAAAAGAAGCAAGTCTGATGACATTTATTACGTAATTGAACAATAACATAATGCAAATTGTGTTAGAACATATAGCACACATGTTTACCACTCCTTGCACAGCCAGAAGCATTGGGTGCAGGAACAAAACTTGCATCTAGCTCTGAGGGTAAACTTAAGCTGTTATCTGTAGCCGGCCTTTCCTTTGATGGCTGTCTATGTTTCTTGCAGAAAGAAAGTAAGCGGATGCATTGATCATCATCCTCGTCGAGTGACATGAGATGAACTTTTTCTTCATCCTCTAACTTTATACAAAAAGATAAACAATGCAATACATATCAAATAGTGCAACCCAGAAGTATGAACAAGGATATCAAAAAAAAAAAAAAAGGATCCAGAATAAAGGGATTCCTGACGATAACAAATACCTCAACACAAAGGCCAGCAGCACGTGCACAGAGAGGATGATATGCCACTCGACAAGTATTGTTAGAGCACTGTTAAGATATAATTGTATCAAGTTAACATGTTTACTGATGAAACCAGATGGCTTGCATGCATACACAGTTGATAGGCATTGATTAAATAGGAAAAGAAATGGTTCGATGAAATTTGACTATCGGTAAAGACAATAAATTTTACAGATTAAAACCTGTATGCAGGCTCCATAAGCTACCCCACAGATGCTGCACAAGAGTTTCCACCTATCCTGGTATATCATTTCAAAGAAAATAATATCAATACTGAAAATTTACATTGAGGAGAGCAGAATTGGTAAAGTTATAGTTCCAGAATACCAAAAAATTACAAAACAAAATGTATCCAATAACTTGTCCATAAAAAATGAAATATGTACTTTGTGAATTCTGCATATTCCATCAATGGGCTCCATTCTCTTCACATTTACAAGGCATGTTTCTGTGGAAAACTTATTAAGTTAATCACAATCAGTTCATCAATTATCACTCAAATTTATAGGTTGTCAAATACCAGGTATCCACATTGCACAGGTGAGGTGAGCCCAACGACCATTTGTTGTAGGTTTAATTGCACCACCTATTAGAATTACAGTTTTAGGTTTAATCGATAACATCAATGCCAAAGATCTCTAAGATAACTATACAACTTTACCAAGAACAGGACAGAGACAGCATTTTGGAGGACTCTTTGGTGCCCCAGGCCGACATAGGTTGCAGAGCCAAATAGCTTCATCCACTGGTTCCAATTCACCATAGCACTTGGCATGAACCTTGAAAAAAGAGCAGGTATTAAAAAATTATGAATTGGACCTATATGCAATTGGATACAAAGTAACATTAAACTTGAAAAGGTGTACCATAATTCGGCATTTGTCACACTGCAGGAATAAATTGTCCTCATACTCCTGCATAATAGATCAACTGTTTTCATAAAAGACTCATAAGAAAAGAGATCCATTCAGACACAAGTGATTTTAATCAATAGCAATATATATATATATAAAGAAAGAAGCATGCAACCAACATTTGTAGCCATAAACTAATGTGAAGGAAATTCCACACTAGGGCAAAAACACTATACCTCATCCATGTCGCAAACACCACATCTGTCAAGATCTTTCCAGTCAACGCGAACAGCTCTGTATCCCATGGACGAATCGCTACTGTTTTCATAATACTTTGAGCACAATCTAGAATTTGGAAGTTCCTAATGATTTAGAAATTCATCATGAAACCAGATTAATACAGAATAATCACACTTAATTAGACATGCACAATTGTTAGCCTATAAAGCTTTGTAAGTTAGTATCTATAAAAGACAGCAATGCCATAAGTTAATATATATTAACTTCAACTTTCATTGTGAAACTAAACTAGGATGTCACAAATTGTGTTCTCCCTATATCATCCAGCTATAATGGATGAACCTTGCAACATACATCTATATGGATGAACTTTCCAGAAAAACTAATAGGAATAATAATTAGAGTTCCACTACATGTGCTAATTTGAATTCAAAATTATCAAGATGATGCGATGGTTTCATTACATTAGCTGATTCCCCCTTTGAGTTTTATATTTCTTTTCAATACCTAAAACAATCATTACAAACTTTTTTGCTCCATACCTTATTGGATCTTCAGCATTGAATAGAGCCTAAAATTTTAATTTCCTCCTTCACTGGTTACATATAAATAATGTGACATGCCTTTGGTCCTTATCTTTTAAAAAATAAAACATGTTGAAAGATCAGGTTGTTTGCTAGCAATGGATAGCAAATAAAGTAGGTGAAATTGCCATCTGCAATCAGATTTCCGCATGCTTAAAGGACAGAAGGAATCATTTAAGTTGCCTTGTCATGTTGGTTGTTTCTCAGTGCTGTGGTATAATGACATGAGTTAGATACGAACCTTTCATCAGCATGAATGCTATTAGCAAGAATATATCCCTCTTAAATATGGCTTATTACTCTTATGGACAGAAGAATCCCCAGAAGAACTTAGATAAACTATGCTATCATCCAATTACCGGTAAAGGTGTTGAATTATGTAGATCTTGTCCTAGTAGACACTAGCTAAGCACCATGCTAATAAGAGAATATATGTAAGACTGACTGACCAAAAAATCATAGTATGAGAGAGTCAAAAATTAACAGAGCCAATAACAAAATTCCAAAATAAACCAAATTTAAGAAAGAAGCAAGTTCTTAAACGGCAGCGAAACACATATCACGGAAAAAGAAAAGGTATGGTAAACAAAATACACCAGTCATGAAGATGGTATGGAAAATCTCAGACTAAAATGAGTAAAATCTAGAAATAGATAAATAACCTAGAAATCATAACAGAAGTTTTTTGAGAAAAAAATACTATACATAAGATTTTCATAAACTAAGCTAAAGGGATTCACATAGTGATATGATTCAAAGAAAATGTAGCAACAAAGAATGTGGCATTAAATGAATATTTGACAAACCTGGATCAGTTGGGCTATCTGTGAGTTGGAGAATCCAAACATGCAAGACCCAGATTTATGAAGATCACTTCCCTCAGATTCCACTTGAATCCCATTGCATTGCTTATTCTTTATTCTGTTAAAGATTTCCTTCCAACAAGCACTTGGAGTTGATCCATCAATCTGGCATTCAGATGTAGTCAAGGATGATGGAGATAACACAAAAACTGAAATCGTATAACACAAAATTCCTAATATACAAGATAATGTTAAACAAACCTAAAAATTCTAAAGTGTGTTCGTTTAGCATGCTAAAATTCCCTCTTAAATGATAAGTTCATGGAATGCAAGTTTAAGATCTATTCTTGCCCAGTTGTATGCTTTATACATATAAAATGGCATTTTATTTGAAAAACAAAAGAATCAAACCTGCTCCCCATCTTCTGTAGTGACTCTAAACAAAGGCCGAGTTTTTATTTTAGGGTTCCTCAAAATTTCCATCTTATACAACATGACTAGACTAGGATCTGCAGCACAAGTATATGAAAATAAATTAGTGGAGTCAAGTTCAAAAGCAAGGCCTAGATATTAATATTATTAAAGATTCATCAAATTATCAAAAGAATTTTTTTCTTTCAGGAAAAGGAAGGTGAAAATAAACTAGTGGAGTCAAGTTCAAAAGAAAGGCCTAGATATTATTATTATTATTATTATTATTATTATTGTTATTAAAGATTCATCAACTTATCAAAAGAATTTTTTCTTCAGGAAAAGGAAGGTGAAAAGCCAACTTTGCTAAGCTGTGATTTCTCAAATTGCAAGAAGGCAACATTAGTTGCCAGATGCTAACCTTTAAATGATGTGAACTTCCGAAATGCTGTATATCCTTCAGGCCAAATGTGCTTCTTGCTATGGAAATAATCCGAATCATAAATTATTCTTCCTGAAAATTGATTGCAATACAGATCTATAACTACAATTTCATTTTGAAAAGCATAGTTTCAGATGCATTTGTACTACAACCAACTAGCTTGCATGATGTATGCAAGTTGTATGAGTACATAAAAGGATTTCAATGCTGAACATTCTAAGGGTTGATTACCTAAGCTAGTTACACAAAGATTTCCTATTTCAATAGGTGAGGCTCTAGTATGTTCACCCCCACTAATTGTGTAGCTTGCTGAAAGATCATCATCAGAATTTTCTCCTTCGTCCTCTCCAGACCCAGCCCTAATATCATCAACCTCAATACACTTTTGCAAATGCAGCATGCTCTTCGGAAGTTGTTGCTCAATCAAATACCTGTTGGGAAATAGTTTTAAAGATAAAAAATAATGTGCAGTCCAACTTATACAGCTACAGATGAAATACTTGCCATTCAAACATAAGTGAAGGGCAAAAAGGCGGGGAAAAGGGTATAGCATTTGAAAATAAACACAATAAGGATACAAAGACAATAAGGAAGCTTAGTGGTGATCGAGTCAGAAAGTGGAAATTGCAATACTCATCTTACAACTCAATTTTTAGATTGTGAAAATCTTCAGAATAAGATAATGCATTAATGGCACATCAGTTTAGTCCCGCCATTGCAAGTTGATGCTTTATAAGATTAGACAAGCTATTAACTTTAAACTATGAAAAACACCTCACATTTTTCTTCACTGTATAGACAAAGAAAACACTAAACAAAGGTCCTGGCTATCGAAAATGCATCAGAAAATAATGCATTGCACCATATGTTAGCCTGTACCGGGAACAATTGTTGCACATCTTTAGCAAAGTAGTTCCAGATACCACTATGTAGATATTTGTGATGGTCATACCTTCATGGATTTGAAACAATAACCAAATAGAGCAGTTGCAGCTCTGATGACTTTAAAAGATATTTCGTTTATGGCATCTTGTCATTTTCAACTTCAAACCAGTAATAAAAAGCAAAGATTATATATGTGTACTACACGCTATTAGCCAGATGTATATATGCACTTTCATACAGTGAACTTGCTTACATGAAAGAAAAAACATGGCAGCAAAACAATGGCCGTATTATATGAAGTTCAAAGAAACATAGCAACTTAGAGAGTGCTGAAACTAGATGCAACAGGCAATTGGCTGTATGGTTTTTTTAACTTTGAAAGGAAAGAATGGAAAATCACATATCAAAGAAAGCACATACATTTTTGCTTCATCCAAGCTTCGACAAAATCTTGCCTGCTTGCATTTCAGATGCAAAGAGGAAAGGAGGCCATTGAGAAACGGAATAGCCTGTTTCAACTTGATCCTGTAAAACAATTATTAAACATAACCTTTAATAGTCTACAATTCAAAAGAACAAATCCATAATCGCATATTGGTTTCTGAAAGAAGCACAATTTTCATGTAAGGCTCCTCTTTTATTCTAAGATCCGAAATCTTCAGTATCCAATCCAAAAATTTTTAAAAAAAGTAGAGAAAATGGCTTTGATGAGATAATGTAAAATACAACAGCTCTTAAATAAGAACTCAACCTTGCAAAATCATGAGTCCCAAAAAACTGTACAAGGATAGATTCATTTGTCCGGGAGGGCTTCAAAGCCTTCTTAGGACCAAAATTTGATTCACTAACAACAACTGCTGGCCACATAGCATGCCCTGTCAGTGAGAATGTATATAAATAAGAAGATTCTTTAGAAGATTATGCAAGTACCAAACATCTGCAGCCCATCTAGCAAAGACAAATACAAAATTATGATGTTCATGATAGTAGTCCCAACTGTTGGCATTTCAATCTAGCAATCAAATGTGAAGCAATGTATTAGAAGCTACTTAGATCAAGAAAAAAGTTGGCCTCATAATTCATTAATGCAAAAGCATATCTGTATCCTTGTGCTCCAGTTTGAGCAAACATATCCAAATGCTACCAATGGCAGATTTAAAATGTTCAAGCACAGGTGACTAAGTAAATATGAAGTAATCACACATATTTATTCAACTTTATTATAGTCTAGCTTCCTCCATGAAACTACATTATAAGAATAGCATATTCAATCATGTTAGAAATTCCTATTATAAAACAAGAATGAAATACTCAATGTTGTGCCTTCATGGCAACTGGTCCTTTTTTAGTACATTATTTCAACTAAATATTACTAGCACCAAAATGTGGATTTAATAAATAATGTCGAAGCCAGATTTGAGAACAGATGGTCATAGGGTGAGAGCAAGAGAAAACACAAAAAGATGCTATGTTGATGGATCTTGCAGCATCTTGATGGATCTTGCAATATTCAGTCTCAACCATCTACAATAGTAACAATAGTAACTATCATATTAAGTCTTCAAATAGTGTCGAGAGCGTTCATCAAATTTAATCCCAACATCTACAATAGTAACATTTTAAATAATTATGAAGATAATCATAAAGAAAATCTTTTCAAAGTTCAATCAACTTACTGCATATACAAATACCTAATTTGTAATCAGCAAGAAACATATAAGATAACTACACCATAAATTTACACATACCTGTAAGTTTTGCCCATACAAGTTCACCTGGTTCAAGACCTTGACAATCATGAAAGTTAAGTGCTAAAGCCAGCAATTCATTGTAATTGAGGCCTTTCTTCTCTAAATTGGGGACACCACATTTCAAACATAAATCTTTCATTTCTACACAAGATAAATGAAACTTTATCTTTTCATTCGAGAGAATCAAATGCTCGACATCATCATCCACATATTTAACCTGCATTAAGTTGAGTTTGTTTGAGTTAAAAGATAAGGCATAATGTGTATTGAGTAACGATTTAGGGATACGTAGGAAAATGCATATTAACTGTTAACATATCAGCAATTAATCATGATAAAAAGAAAATCAGAAGAACGATCACAGAAAGTAAGCAAATGAGCTTTCAAACTTCCATAAGCGAACTAGAACATATCACAGGCTCCTTATTTCATTTAAGGGAATACCACGAAAGAACTAAACAAGAGAAACGATGTACAGCAAGCAAAAGATGAAGCTTCCAGACTGATGGTTTTTGGGAGGTGTTAGGAGATTAATGAACGATTGACCAGACAAAATCCAATACATACTCTATGCTGCTTGGTGTTTGAATTGTACTCCGTGATGGAACCCTTGTACCAATCATCATCTATAGGCCAGAGAACCTGAAAAGCCTTAGTTAAAAGCTGATATCCACACAAAATCATTTAGTCGGATACTCAGACAGTCATGGGAATTACTTGCCTTGCATTCCAAACCAATCAATGCATGCGGGTCTACGCCTTCAATTTCCAACCTACAAGAACAGCGGAAGCACCTAAGTACATACTGCTGCTAAAAAATCCAAGAGAAAAGCAATTCAACTTCTCCCATGAAACACAATCCAGTATTAAATAATCGGCATAGTGGCGAAGAAGAACTCACTCTACCCATTTTTTCACTTTGCTCCACCCAGAAGAATCCTTCTGAGGACCATGAACGTTCTTTCTCACCTCAGAAAAATTGACCCTCTTACGGCCTTCATTTGATCGCAATCGCAACCCGGACATACCGCTCAAAGAACCGGAACCAGATCCCAACCTAAGCAATTCGTACTTCATACATGTCCTCGCCTTAACAATCCTCACATCCCCGAGCGACTCAGCCGCGGCGTCGAGCCTCCCCTTATCATCTCCCTCAACCGACTGTTCCGAACCTGATTCGATCCAGGGCCGCTTAGCCCTCCGCTGGTAGACCAGTAATGGCTTCGCGGCGTCACCATTGCACATTCCCACAGGCCCGACATCCGAGGGCTTATCCTTCCAACCCGCCTCCTCGCCCTCGCCCGCCGATTTGCCAGTCATCCTGGCCTTCACCTTCTTGGACGCGGCGAAGGAGGATCCGCTAGGGCTGACGCAGGGAACGGAGGAGGAGTACACTCGGCCGAGCGGCAGGTAGCGCACGGGGTGCTCGACCTCCTCCTCGTGGAAGAACTCCTCCGCCGCGAGCACCATCGGCGACGGGGCGAAGCAGAGCCGAAGGGTTTCGGACCGCCTAGGGTTTCCACAGGACCGAGAGAGAGGGAAAGAGGAGGTTTCCTAATTTTCGCCTTCGGGCCTCCCAAAATCGCCCGTTTCCCGCCCCGACTGAAACTCGGGTACCCAAAGGCGTGTTCTCCTTTTGAGCCCCGTAGGTATTTATAAACCCGTCCAAACTGCTCAACTAACTCCGTCATTGCTTCGCCTCTTTGCACTGAAAGCTGAAGGCAATTCTTCGACAGACAGGAAATCTGATATTAATTGTTCAACAAATCCATTGCATTCTTCAATTTTACTATCAGATATTGATGGACAATTTAAAGGTCTCATTTGTTGTTGTGTGTATTCGGATTTCTCTTTTATACAGTCATATTTATTTAGGTGGAACATGAATTCTATGACGTGAAGTGTGAGAGAGGAATTGCCTCTCCACACACCATTGCCACAGATGAATTTATTTCTGCAGAGCAGAGTTTGCTTCTTTTTTCAGTTCGATCGATATCAGAAATATTTATAGTTTAAATTCAACTATACAAATTGAGATATTTGTGTATTTTCAGTTGGCGTAGACAAAATTGCACGTGCTCTGTGTATTTTCTTCGACCAATAAATAGCTTTTAAAGGGTTGAAATATCAAACAGCTTCTATTTTATTCGACTAACAAATAGCTTCTGAAGGGTTACAATCTCAAACAACTATATTGACTCATGGAGGCGCACAACTACTTCCTATTCTCTTTAGTCCGTCTTTGTCATTATTTTTACTAAATAATCGTTTACGGCAAATAAAATAAAATAAAAAATCGTAATAAGATTAGTTAGATCTCTAAAATTACATTAGCACTGAGAACATTGATAATTAAAATGATAACAAAATGCACATAAAGAATACCCCACGATAACAAAATGATAATATCATAATTCTAAATTCAAACCCATACCATCAGTATTCGGATGGAATATATCTATATGGTCCCATCTCTAGCTAGCCCAATCATCTTGTTTAGTCATCTTTATCCGAGTCACACTTAGCCGAACTGAGTCAAGCTAAGTCAAGTTGTTGACTTACCGAGCTAATCCAAGTTACCGATGCAGTGATCTATCAAACTATTTGAGCACTAGAGTACCTAAGTATTTGAGAGCATTTAGATAGTTCATAGTTTAACTGATAAAATAGGTCGACAACAGGGCCGTCTCAAGGTTCTTGAGGCCTTAGGCCAAAAAAAAAAACATTTAGGCTTTTAATATTTTTAAAAAAAAAAAAAATTTCTCACCCTTTTTTATTCGGACT
Organism: Zingiber officinale; assembly: GCF_018446385.1. Taxonomy (NCBI): domain Eukaryota; kingdom Viridiplantae; phylum Streptophyta; class Magnoliopsida; order Zingiberales; family Zingiberaceae; genus Zingiber; species Zingiber officinale. The sequence goes on from NC_055989.1 coordinate 146,113,027, forward strand.
TGGGACCAATAATAGTGGATTTAATTTTTTTAAAAAAAAATAAAATATTAATTTAAAATAAAGTTTTATGTAAATTTTAGTTTTCTAACTTTTTGAGATGCAAAATTATTAATTAAATTTTTATATTCGAGTTTTGATAATATTTTTTTTCAATTGATAAAATTGCTAGATTATTTAATCTTTCTTGAGACATTGTTGAACGTAAATAAGACTTTATTAATTTTAATTTTGAAAAACTTCTTTCTGCTGAAGCTATATTAAAGGTATAGTTAATAATATTTTATAAGCTATCTATACATTAGGAAAATAATTTAATTTTTTTTATAAGGTTCAATACCTCAAGTGTGTTTTTTTAATTTGGATTTATTATTTCTTTTAAAACTTTTAATTCTAAAAATAAATCTAAACCATCAAATAACATATCATGTGTTAAAAAGTTTTCAAGATTTAAACATTTTATTTTTAAAAACTCATCATCAAGCAATTTTAACTTTTCTACATCATATAAAAAATTAAAATTATTTCATATATTTAAAATTATTCAAATCTACTTTGGAGTGAAGAAATAGCATGGTCAATAATATAATTAAAGTAATTAATTTTAAAAGATTTTTTAGGTGAAAGCTTCACTTCATTAATTTTATTCTCATCAAATTGTTTATTTCTTCTAATTACATGTTTTTCACGAAAATTTGGTTCCATATTCATTAAATTTGCAATCTCTTTGGCGGAAATCACAGCAGATATAAATCCATTTTCTCTATAATCATTAAAAAAAAGAAACAAGACATTTTTAACTGATCTAATGCAATAGTAATATTCATATCTTTATATTGTAAAAATTTACTAACAGTCACTACAAGAAAAAAGCTAAACAACAACGCTTTTTTGCCGTTGTCGTATGTACTTAAAAAGTGATGTTGTAGATGGTGTTGTAGAAAGTCATATCAAAGACAACGCTTTAAAAGCGTTGTGGTTGGTCACAAAGACAACGCTTTTTAAGTGTTGTCTTTTCGTTCTTAAAAAGCGTTGTTATAGATGCTGTTGTAAAAATGCACATATCAAAGACAACGCTTTAAAAGCGTTGTGGTTGGTCACAAAGACAACGCTTTTTAAGCGTTGTCTATTCGTTCTTAAAAAGCGTTGTTAAAGATGCTGTTGTAAAAATGCACATATCAAAGACAAACGCTTTAAAAGCGTTGTGGTTGGTCTCAAAGACATTGTTTTTTAAGCGTTGTCTTTTATTACTTAAAAACGTTGTCTTTTTAAATTTATAAAAAATAGTGTTTTTCTTAATTAAATAGCAAAATTATAAAAATACTCAAAATTTACATATAATTGAATATCCACAACCACAATCATTTTTATAATAAGACTATTTAACAAATAAATAAAACTTTATATTATACAAACAAAATGTATACATATTGATCCACAAATTAAATTTGTATCATACAAGTTATCTTTAACTTCATGACAATAATTTTTCAAACACACAAGTTTTACAAAACCTCATCATTGACTAACCGCTGTTGTTGGTGTCCATCGCATGGAATTGCTTCTTTAAGTCCAGCAATCTCTTCTTCTGAAAGGCTTTCAGCTATCACTCTTAGAGCCATCTTCTTCAACTTGTCATCAACACACCTGGGGTTGTAGGCAATCAAGAAATTTTGTATGAAAACTTTCATACATGTAAATCTCGTACTAAATAATATGTCAATGTTATATATACATGTAATTCATACCGTAAGTGTGTTTATATCGTAACTGACAAGTTTTCTTTAGGGCCAACTTCTACTCAAGCTCTTTAAACACTGCATCAAAATAAAAAAATTGGCATTAGTTCTGTGCTAAATGAAAATCATATTTAGAGGAAAAAGCGGGAGTGCGGTAGATGGATATATTAACCAAGCATATTAATGTTTGACCTGTCTTTACAAGTTCTAAGCATATATATTAACCAAGCATATAACCTAAGAGGAATAAGTTACAAAATGCTACTTGATGTTTGACCTGTCTTTATTGGATTTTGCGGCCCCGGTCTTCTTGTAGCCAGGCACAAATGTAATACTTGATGTTGACTCTACCTTTGCAGTTGTTTCGGCTTGAGGAGTGGCAAAGAATGGTGGAGTAGAGGATGGATTTCAGGTATTCATCCGTGCCATCGAGGAAATGACTCCAGTAGGTGACTAGCATGTTGACCAGGGCATGCTTGGAGAAGATGACTTGTTTCAGAAGCTTTTTAGATCAAAGATACAAAGTGCATTGTTATAAAACTAGATGCACGAACACTTGCTTATACGGTTCTTGAAATAAAATACATTCGTAACCGTCACTAGCCCAAGCTCAATAAGGAAAATTCACGGTAAATGTGCATAGTATACCTCAGATACTGCAGATGATAGGGAAGGCCAGAAGACAGTTTGACGCAAATATTGAGATTGCCCAAGCCAATCCATGGTACTAATCCTGACAGCTCCTCCAAATCGCACTGACTTGATTGTGTCCACCCATCCTTGTTCATCAGCTTGGAACCTTTGAAATGAAAGCTGCATTGGGTACATGGAAAAAACAACAAAAGGGAGGATAAATGATAGCCACCAACCTAATTGTTCACAAATATCTGTATAAGTTATTAAGGGTGTTCATAGAAGTTGATCCTTTAGCCGTGTCTGTTAGATGGTCAAATCTAGGCGCCAACTCAAAAATGTTGGCGTCCAAGTGTTAGTGTTCAACTACTTCGATTTTCTTCATCTTTGAATTGTTAAATACATAGGGTATTTATAGGAATACTCAAGATGTATCTAAATAAATACATGAACCAATATTAAATGACATACATTCATCATCCGAAGAGTCATTCATGAATCCTCCAATATTCATGCTCCAGATGACCATACATTAGATTATAAGTCCAATTAATTTGATTGCAAGGTTGTAAACAGTCCTTGAGGGCTATTGATAGTGATTCCAGTACGTACTGGAAAATAATGGAACAAACCTATGAAACAGCTATCAAGGGATTCACTTCAACTTTCCTAAACCAAAGAAGAAACAGATGGATTACAAAAGAAAACAATTTGCACCATCAAACTGAAACTTATAATAAGTCTTAATAAATTAATGAAAAAAGAATTGTTTAGAAGTTCACTGAGAAACATATGAAAATACAACAAATGCAACTGCAAAAAAAAAATAAAAAACTAGTATCCAATTAACTTTTTTTTATACTTTCAGATCAAAAGGTCAAATTTATATACTTTGGTTCATGTTCAAGCAAGAGGATAACAATCTCATCGACAGTTAGTATTTTCTTTTAATATAGAACACTAAAAAGAAGGAATATCAATGATGAAACAAACCTGAAAATGCGAGCTACTGAGGCAGCGAGCAATCTGCTTGAACAAGGTAATCATGCAGCGTTGGAACTCTGTCGTGAGCATCAAAGACCAAATATTACCAAATATTAAGATCACTGACAAACCAAATAATACCTTATTTTTAACAGCTATCTAGAGGATCTGGCTTTTTGACTTGAAGTTGGTTCAAAGAAGACAAATCAAATATACAAATACTAAGATGAAAGCATAATGAAGTAGTTAACTTTTTCTACTTTACCTGATTATAAGATCTACAGCTTCTTGCTCAGTATTTTGCTGCACGAGTAATTATTAGAAAAACAAACCCAATAGTGGAACAAAAGCTAGATAAAGAAACTACATAATTTACACTGACAGAACTTTACAGAATAACATATAATACAGTGCTTTGTACTTGCATATTAATCCAGAAAACATCCTTTCACCTAAGTGACAATTTTTCCAAAACATCATCATTCACAAAACATCATCATTCACTAAAAATTTTCACAAGTTTTTAAACTTCAGTGACAACTTTTCTTTGGGGTCAACTGCTCAAGGTCGATCTGGTAACTATGCACTGCATCAAAAAAATTGGCATTAACTATGATTCCACCAAAAAAAACCACCATTCCATGAACTTAAATCTAAATAGAATTATGGCAACTATCATTCCATACCTATTCATAAATATGATCTTGTATGTGTTAGGACCAAAAGTAGCTAGAGGGGGGGTGAATAGCTCGTCGCGTTCGCTCGATGCGCTTCGTTGCTTGTTTCTTCAAGAATATGCAGCGGAAAATACAGAAACAAAAACAACCACGCTAACACTAGGATTTTACTTGGTATCCACCTCCAAAGGAGGTGACTAATCCAAGGATCCACACCACGCACGCACCCTCCACTATGAAACACACTCCTTTATGGTAACTACCAAAGGCGGAGAAGCCCTACAACACTCTCAATACAAGAAGAAGAAAGGGAAATACAAGTTAAGCAAAAGCTTACAAGATGTGAAGTAAAAACCCTAACCCTAACTTCTTCCTCTTGCAATAGATCCGCCTCTTGACTTGGAAAGCCTCCAAGAACCTTCAAGAACTGGCGATCACGTGCTTGTAGAGAGCTGTGGAGGAGCTGGAATGAATCTGGGAAGAGCTCGTGAAGAGATGCCGAAGACCACGCTCGCCTGCGGCTTTAAACCCGACGCAACGGTCAGATCCCGATCGATTCGAATGTTCCGAATCGATCGGGGAGGCTTTGGATCGATCCAGAGCGCCTCTGTGCTCAGGGAACGCGCCTGGATCGATCCACGGATCGATCCAGCGCTTATCGCGCGAAGCAGCATCGTCCCGATCGATCGGCTGATCGATCGGGACCTCTGGATCGATCCACGGATCGATCCAGAAGCTTTCTGTTCGCTGGGAAGAATCTGGATCGATCCACAGCGTGGATCGATCCACGGATCGATCCAGCACTTGGTTTTAGCCCAAAACCAAATCCCAAACCTCCCTTACCAACATCCGGTCAACCTTGACCTGTTGGTACATCATACCTCGCATCTGGTCACTCCCTTGACCTGCTAGGACTCCCCACCAAGTGTCCGGTCAATCCCTTTGACCCACTTGGACTTTTACTCGTCGTGCCAAGTATCCGGTCACTCCATTGACCTACTTGGACTTCCACCAGATGTCTGGTCAACCTTGACCCATCTGGACTTCTTTCCTTGCCAAGTATCCAGTCAATCCTTTGACCTACTTGGACTTCCCAACACCAGATGTCCGATCATCCTTGATCCATCTGGATTTCCTTCCTTGCCTAGCTTCACTCACCAGGACTTTCACCTAGCTTCACTCACTAGGGTTTTCCATCTGCCTAGCTTCACTCACTAGGACTTTCCATCTGCCTAGCTTCACTCACTAGGACTTTCCATCTGGCTTCACTCACTAGGACTTTCACCTAGCTTCACTCACTAGGATTTCCTTCTGTCTAGCTTCACTCACTAGGACTTCCTTCTGCCTAACTTGCCAGTTAGGACTTCCCAGTCAAGTATCCGGTCAACCTTGACCTACTTGACTCTTCTTCGATCAATATCTTATTGTCAAACATCTAAACCCTAACCAAGACTTGTTAGGTTAACCAGGTCACCCTTGACCTGAGGGATATTGCACCAACAATCTCCCCCTTTTTGATGTTTGACAATACCACAATAACACTTACAATCCCACATGTAAGTTAGGCTAATCCTATAGCCTCCTTCTTCATGCCACTAGGTAATGAACCCATAAATTAAGCTTTTCATTCTCCCCCTAAGAGGGCAAACTCCCTCTAGGTAATGAAAACCTAACTTACTTCCTTTCATTCTCCCCCTATTGGCACACATCAACCTCCTACTAATAAAACACATCAACCCGTCTTTGGACACACATCAACCTATGCTCCAATTTTGGGCACACTTCAACAACTCCATTTGTTGAAGACTCTCCCCCTGAAGAGTTGCTCATCGTGATCACAATTTCACTCATTGTGATCAACTCAATATTGAAGGTCCCATACCCTTCATTATCCTTAACTTCTCCCTCAATGTTGACAAATACCCAACCTTGAGCATTTTCAACCACTTGAGTTGCCACTTGAAATGATGAGGATATCTATTCCCCATTTATCCCCATTTCAAGTTTAAATGCTCAACTTTGAGCAAGTTCACAACAGAAGGTTAACCACCTTCCAAGGTTCATGAAAAATAATTTTCATGTCTTTAAAGAGTCCCTCCCTCTAAAGACATGGTGGTAACTTCTGTCATTGCACCAACAATGACTTGGAATCCCTAAACCATTAGGAAAACCAATTTTTAGAAGTTTTGAGGTTCAAATATTCAAAAGTTGAAACAAACCTCAACCTAAACTTCAGCTTAGCCTTCCTTAACCAATCCATCCTTGTTTTCACATGAAAACACCCTTTTTATGTATACAAATGTATTTTATGGGTTTGGAATGGTTACCTAGACTAAGATTGGTTCAAAGATGCTGAAATCAGGCCTTCCCAGCCAAAATCAGCAACTTGGATCGATTGGAGTTGGGTTCCAATCGATTGAACCTCTCTGAATCGATCCACTGATCGATTCAGACACCCTGGATCGATCGGCTGATCGATCCAGCGAGCTTCTGCTCGCGGGAAATGCCTTCCACGGATCGATTCAGGCACTCCAATCGATCCATGGATCGATCGGAGCTCTGATAGTTGCTGAAATTCCATTTCAGTCAACTTCAGAAACCCCTAGAAAATTCTACAAAAATCCAAAAATCATGAAATTTTGTGTAGACTTTGTTTAGGGTATATACTATCAAGGAAAAATAGTTTTCTATGAAAATGCATCATATTTTCAAAGATTGACACAAACTTGAAAACTTGCAAAAACTGTATTGTTTTCTTCAAGTTTGTGTCTAACTATTCAATGGTGATTACTATCAAAAGATAGCCTTCACCAATGTTTTCCAAAATCATTTTGAAAACATTTTCAAAACCAATATCCCACCATGTTCCTTGGGCTTAATGCACATGACTTGTACATTAGCTTTCCCAATGATGGGAAAACACATAACTATGTGTTTTGATGAACCTAAAACTCAAAAGAATGCACTAAATCAACATCTTGAGTTTTGTTCATCTTCCTAACATCTCACTTGTATCTAATGTGCACTAAAACACATACAAGTCATCTTATAGTCCTTGTGAGATGTAAGATTTTGGTTTTGCCCTATTCTAGGGATCATGCATATCTATCTAGGCATTTTAGATATAAACTAGACATCCACCAAGGATGTCACTTGTTAATAATTGTTGTTAAATGCCTTTTGTCCTTAATTACAAGGAATTAAACTAATGCATGATAATGTTATGGCATACATCAAAATAAAGTAACTTTCAAAAGAAATATTCCTATAACTACATGATGTATGCATGACATGACATGGTATTTTTGTATTTTTCATAATAAGTCATGAATGCAAAAGTAGACATGATGTCATGGCATATGATGGGCAAACAATCATGGCAAGATCTAGCATAAATAAAATATACCTAGATTAACTATCTAAGTATCCTTAAAACCTTAGCTAAACTTACAACTTAAACCTAGATTGCCCTTAAGTGCGTCAAGAAAACGCCAAAACCTAAATTGGCATTTCTAATTTCCTTGATTAATTTATGCCAATTGAAATTAAGCATATTCCTCAAATGTTGGCATATTTCATTTTTTCCACAAGAGTACCACTTTAAAGTTAAGGCCCGGATTGCCTTAAATTTCCTAATAACATACCAAAATCCCAACTTGGTAGCTCTTATGAATTTCCCAATATGTGCCTTTTAAGATTAAAATCAACTTTTCACCACTAGGCACATTTTACTCTTTCAAGGAGTAAATAATAGTTCCATTTCATTTTCAAAGGTTAACAAAAACCTTGAAAATGCTCCTTGAGTGTCAATTTCCTCAAAGTTGGGTTAACTACCCTTCTAATTGGAGTTGACACTCTCTAACCCATTTATGGGGTAGAGAAGATGCTCCTAGGAACCCAAAACCTATTGGTGCTCCTTGGTTGCTCTAGGTACTCACTAGGGATAACTTCCCTAGATACCTTCCTAGTGACCTTGTTGGGCTTCTTAGAAGCCTTGGTCACATTTTCTAGGTCAACCCTAGGGATAGCCTCCCTTGTGACCTTGTTAGTGACTTTCTTAGACTTCTTAGAAGTCTTAGTCACTTTGGTTGCAAAAATACTCTTAGGGATGACTTCCCTAGTATTCTTGACTTGACCACTAAACCTAGGGTTTGTTCCATAACTATATGGAACCCTATGATAACTAGGCACATCCTTCTTAGCCTTTAGTTTGTAAGCCCGCCTATGCGTATCTCACGCATAGGATTTTCTGGCACCAGGTCGCAATTAGGAAATTCCGTCTTTTGTTGTTTTGTAGGTTATTAAGCCCTCTACTCGTTCATCTTGCATTCGCCTTCCCTAGCGCGCCTTAGGGTTTCTTTTTTAAGTCATGAGTTGTCTATTGTCTCATGGCTGCGGGTTTCGTACCCGCTGTTAGGTGTCCACCTTTATTCCTAACCCTAGGAGTGATAGTCTTAGCATGTAGGGCCACATGCTTTTCCTTAAAGCCCTCATGCTTTCTATTCTTATGGTAAATTGCATTAAAATGATAAAAGTTAGACCTATCATGCTTTTTACCATAATGTAAAGGAGTATGCTCAATAAATGTTACCTTCTTCTTTACCTTGGAGGCTCCCCCTTGACTAGTGCCTCCTTGAGCCTTGACCCTTTTCTTCCCCTTGGGGCATTGACTACGATAATGCCCCTTTTGATTGCAAGAGAAGCATATAATATGCTCCTTGCTCTTCTTTGTGTTGGGGATGGTCTCCTTGGGCTTCACCTTGCCCTTTTGTGCCACTTGGCCCTTCTTCTTGGCTAATTTAGGGCACTTGCTCTTGTAGTGCCCATGTTCCCTACATTCAAAGCATATAATATGATTTTTATTATTAATTGAAATATTTATACCTTTGCTTGTAGGGATGGCATCTTTTTCTTTGGATCCGGAGGTAGAAGCTTCCTCTTGATCGGACCTTGATTCTCCTCCTTTTGATTTTTCTTGACTTGTGGAGGTAGAAGCTTCTTCCTCCTCTTCTTCTCTTGACCCGGATGTAGAAGCTTCTCCTTCTTCTTGATCCGGTGTCACCAAGGATTGCTCCCCCTCAATCCTAGAGGTGGAGGCTTCATCATCTTGAATATGAAACAAGGAGTATGCTCCCTCCTTGTTCCCTTCGTTGCATTCCCTTGAGGATGAAGCTTCTTGGATTTCCTCTTCTTCGGAGGTTGAGCATCTCTCAACCTCGGAATCCTCCTCTTGGTCTTGCTCCAAAGAGTCACCCTCTCTGGATTCTGCTTGCTCTTGTACAGTGGAGGGGATCTCTTCATGAAGCTTGGCCAATTTGCTCCATAAGTCCTTTGCATCTTCAAATTCTCCAATTTTGCAAAGGATGGTGCTTGGCAATAAATTGACCAAAAGCTTGGTCACTTTTTCATTGGCCTCGCACCTTTGGATTTTCTCCGAGCTCCATTTGCTTTTCTTGAGAAGCTTGCCCTTGGAGTTTGTTGGAGCTTCGAAGCCTTCCATTAGAGCAAACCATTGCTCTATCTCCATCATAAGAAAGGTTTCGATTCTTGATTTCCAAGAATCGAAGCTTTTGGATGTGTATGGTGGAGCCACCCTTGTGTCAAATCCAAGTCCATCTTGGAATTGCATCTTGAAGTTGAGCTTGATAAAATCTTGAACTTGAAGAATTTGCTCCAACTTCTTCACCCTCTAGCTTTTCTTGATATGCTTGACCCTTCCGGCGATGATTCCGGTGAAGAGCGGCCTTGCTCTGATACCACTTGTTAGGACCAAAAGTAGCTAGAGGGGGGGGGGTGAATAGCTCGTCGCGTTCGCTCGATGCGCTTCGTTGCTTGTTTCTTCAAGAATATGCAGCGGAAAATACAGAAACAAAAACAACCACGCTAACACTAGGATTTTACTTGGTATCCACCTCCAAAGGAGGTGACTAATCCAAGGATCCACACCACGCACGCACCCTCCACTATGAAACACACTCCTTTATGGTAACTACCAAAGGCGGAGAAGCCCTACAATACTCTCAATACAAGAAGAAGAAAGGGAAATACAAGTTAAGCAAAAGCTTACAAGATGTGAAGTAAAAACCCTAACCCTAACTTCTTCCTCTTGCAATAGATCCGCCTCTTGACTTGGAAAGCCTCCAAGAACCTTCAAGAACTGGCGATCACGTGCTTGTAGAGAGCTGTGGAGGAGCTGGAATGAATCTGAGAAGAGCTCGTGAAGAGATGCCGAAGACCACGCTCGCCTGCGGCTTTAAACCCGACGCAACGGTCGGATCCCGATCGATTCGAATGTTCCGAATCGATCGGGGAGGCTTTGGATCGATCCACGGATCGATCCAGAGCGCCTCTGTGCTCAGGAAACGCGCCTGGATCGATCCACGGATCGATCCAGCGCTTATCGCGCGAAGCAGCATCGTCCCGATCGATCGGCTGATCGATCGGGACCTCTGGATCGATCCACGGATCGATCCAGAAGCTTTCTGTTCGCTGGGAAGAATCTGGATCGATCCACTGATCGATCCACGGATCGATCCAGCACTTGGTTTTAGCCCAAAACCAAATCCCAAACCTCCCTTACCAACATCCGGTCAACCTTGACCTGTTGGTACATCATACCTCGCATCTGGTCACTCCCTTGACCTGCTAGGACTCCCCACCAAGTGTCCGGTCAATCCCTTTGACCCACTTGGACTTTTACTCGTCGTGCCAAGTATCCGGTCCATTGACCTACTTGGACTTCCACCAGATGTCTGGTCAACCTTGACCCATCTGGACTTCCTTCCTTGCCAAGTATCCAGTCAATCCTTTGACCTACTTGGACTTCCCAACACCAGATGTCCGATCATCCTTGATCCATCTGGATTTCCTTCCTTGCCTGGCTTCACTCACCAGGACTTTCACCTAGCTTCACTCACTAGGGTTTTCCATCTGCCTAGCTTCACTCACTAGGACTTTCCATCTGCCTAGCTTCACTCACTAGGACTTTCCATCTGGCTTCACTCACCAGGACTTTCACCTAGCTTCACTCACTAGGATTTCCTTCTGCCTAGCTTCACTCACTAGGACTTCCTTCTGCCTAACTTGCCAGTTAGGACTTCCCAGTCAAGTATCCGGTCAACCTTGACCTACTTGACTCTTCTTCGATCAATATCTTATTGTCAAACATCTAAACCCTAACCAAGACTTGTTAGGTTAACCAGGTCACCCTTGACCTGAAGGATATTGCACCAACAGTATGCACTCCGCCAACTCGGACCGAACCTCATCAATTTGTTCACGAGAGTACCCTATTTTTGTGAACTGTGAGCATACACAATTTATGTTAATGGAAAAAATAATCAACACTGATCACTTTGCAATTTTAAATAGTTTATGTCAAATAATTTGAGATAAGCTAAATAATGTTACTATTGATTGCAGCGAATCTCTCTCAATAGTCTCAACTCATCGTGAGTAGTGGAGTAGACTACTGCACCTGATAAAGGCTTAGTAAGTTCTATTTGTCGATGACTTGATGGGATCCCAATTGTGTGCACACTAGACAGATAGTCTGAGCAAAATTCAACAGCCTCTTCAGCAATATAAGATTCAGCCATACACCCTTCAGGTCGATTGCGATTTCGCACATAACCTTTCAAAATCTTCATGTATCTTTCAAATGGATACATATACCTATACCAAACCGGTCCACACAGTTTCACCTCCCGCACAAGATGAACACTTAAATGAATCATTATATCAAAAAATGAAGGGGGGAAATACTTTTCAAGTAAACACAATATTGTCACAATCTCTCTTTGCATATCATCCATCCTTGAAACATCTATCACTTTATTACATAACACATTGAAGAAGAAACACAAGCGAGTGATAGTGTCTCTAACATGTTTGGGCAAAACACCACGTATCGCCACAGAAGCAATTGTTGCATTAAAGCGTGGTAGTCGTGTGACTTAAGGCCAATAAGTTTTAAGTCCTTCAACGACACGAGGTTTTTAACATTAGATGAGTAACATGATGGAAGTTGTATTCCAAACAAAGAATTCAAAATTTTCCTTTTCTCATCCTTACTAAGTGTATAACAGGCTGCTGGCAAAAATGTTTTCTTCTCCCCCATCCTTGGTGCCAAATCTGTCCTGACATTCATTTCCAAAAGGTCTAATCTCGCTGCTACTCCATCCTTTGTTTTTCCTGGAATATCAAGTAACGTTCCGATAAGACTTTCACAAATATTCTTTTCAATGTGCATCACATCAAGAACATGTCGAATGTATAGATGTTTCCAATACTGAAGTTCAAAGAAAATTGATTTTTTTTCCAGCATGATTTTACATCATCATTCGACTGAGACTTTCTACTCATTTTTCCCCAATGACAATTAATTCTTTCAACTCTTTCAAAAACTTCATCGCCACTTAATGGTTTTGGAGCAGGGTTAAATTCTTGGTTCCCATTAAATGCCTTCCGTTGCCTTCGATAAGGATGAGTTGCAGGTAGAAACCTTCTATGAACTGTATAAGACATTTTCCTACTATGCTTCAACCTTGTTGAATAGGTATCTTCACCACAAATAGGACATGCATGATATCCTTTCACAATGCATCCTGACATGTTCCCATATGCAGGAAAATCATTGATCGTCCATAATAAGATAGCCCTAAGCATAAAAGTTTCTTGGCGATATGCATCATATGCTTCGACACCTATATCCCATAAGCATTTTAAGTCATCAATTAGAGGTGCTAAGTAAACATCAATATCATTTCCCGGCTGTTTGGGACCAGAAATTAACAATGTGAGCATCATAAATTTTCTCTTCATACACAACCATGGAGGAAGATTATAAGTAATCATTAAAACTGGCCAACAACTATATGCAGAACTCATTAAACCATGAGGATTCATCCCATCAGCTGATATAGCCAATCTGAGATTTCTTGCCTCAATACCAAAATCTGGCCATTTGCGATCAACTATTTTCCAAGAAGGTGTATCAGCTGGATGGCGTAAATATCCATCACAAAGTCTTTTTTCGGCATGCCAAGTCAACTCCTTAGATATCTCTTTATTCCGAAACATTCTTTGAAATCTTGGAATAGGGGGGAAGTACCACAAAACCTTGGCAGGAATTCCTTCATTTATCATATTTTTTTTTCCCAACTTCCACCTTGACATCCCGCAAGTAGGGCAATTAGTTAAATCCTCATACTCCTTCCGGTATAAGATACAATCATTAGGACAAGCGTGAATTTTTACATAATCCATCCCTAATGCAGATAAGCTTTTCTTTGCATCATACAGAGATAAAGGCAATTTATTGTCATCTGGAAGTATTTCTCCTAACAAACTGAGTAGGTCAGTGAAACTTTTATCACTCCAACTATATTTGGCCTTCAAGTTGAATAATTTCACAATTGCAGATAACCTTGTAAATTTAGTGCATCCCGGATATAAAGGTGTCTCGGCATCTTCAAGAAGCTTATTGAATTGGGTTGGATTCTCAACATAACTATCATATGCATCATGAACCATATTTATTGGTTCCTCACGAACATATTCATTTGGCCCTACTTGGTCACTTTCATTTTGTGAAATCCCTATCGTAGATCTTTCGCCGTGCCATATCCATGTATGATATGTCATATCTATACCGTTACAATACAGATGTGCCCTGATAGTTTGTATATTTTTCTTCTTTAGATTGCCACATTTTGCACATGGGCAAGATATTCCCATATTCGGATCATTAGTGTTTTCCATTGCAAATTGCAAGAAAGACTCAACTCCATTCTCATATTCACGTGATAGTCTATCCTTTGACATCCAATCTTTGTCCATTCTTTATAACTAATCAATCAACAATGAGCTAATACCTAAAAATATTAACACAAACAATAGTGTGAAACTATAACAAAATATTTAAACAATTAATCAAAATTGTATTTCTACCTGAAAATTTTGACCATACAGGTTTCTCATCAAAATGCAATCCCAATAGCAAATTTCTCACTTGGGGAGATAACCTAGTTATCTATATTATCCATATGTACATGTTTGTTAGAGTCTACGTATAGGTAGTTAGGTACTTTTGCCTTGGTATAAATTGTAGAGTCATATAATATTGGAGCATTCACCAAAACATATTCTCTATTGAAACATGTTAACCTTTAGTTGAAAAATGAAACCATTCCAGGAAAATGCTTGAATTATAACTTATAATAAGCAACTTTGTTTCTTTAGCACTTGAGAATCTGCAACTTCCTCAAAGGGACATCAACATAAGCAACTCAATGCAATAGTGCATGATGTATTAAATCATACTTAAGCCATTAAGCTCTTAGAAGGCAAGTGACATAAATATAACAATAGTAGTTGATATAAATTCAACAAACTGAGTAGGCACAAGTCACTGCCCAGAATTAAGATGAGATAATGCAGAACACAAGTTTTAGATACAATAAAAATGAGAGATATTCTCTGCGCATTAAGGGTACACAATAAAAATAATAGTAGAATAACACTAGAGATTGATTAATTTCAAGTTGCACATTATACCTGACGACAAAGAAAGGCTGGAATGTGAATAATATCTGCAACTTGGTCAACAGCTTCACACTGAATTTGAGAAAAAAGGATAGCATGTTATATGCTTCATGCTATTTTTAAGGATTAATACCTACTGCCAAAGTCTATAGCTAAACGTTTAAAAATTCCAGATTAAATCATGAGAAAATACAATCAGGGGAGGGGGAAAATTGATGCAGTATGAATCCGGCAAAATGGCTAGTTCGGAAAATAATCAAAAATAAACAAAATCTTATTCTAGAGGGATGGAAGAAATTTTACCTTTCTTTCTTCCGTTCCTCCTACTCTCGAATCTGCTCTGCGAGGAAGGAACTAAGATCGAAGGGTTCAGAGGAGTTGAGGAGCCGTGAGAAGATTAGGAAGGGTAAGCTGACTTTGATTGAGGAGATGGGGAAATGCGAGATTAGGGATCTCGACTTGGAGGAGTTGGGCCGGCGTGAGGAGTTTTGCGTGAGGAGTTTGGGTCGAGATTAGGGTTCAGAGGAGATCACGCGGCAAGGAGAGGAGAAGGCGCTCGTGGAGAGGAGAAGGAGAGGAGAAGGCACTCGTGGAGAGGAGAAGGAGAGGAGAAGGCACTCGTGGAGAGGAGTGGAGAGGAGAACTCGTGGAGAGGAGTGGTGAGGAGAAGGCGCGCGCGCGTTGAGGGTTTAGAGTTTAGCAAAGCGAGGGCTGCGAATTTATTTTAAGTGAGTTTAGGGGAAACATACACAACACTTTAAAAAACGTTTTTTAAAAAAATGTTGTCTTTGACCATAAACAACAACACTAAAGACAACACTTCATTAAAAACCGTTGTCTTTAGTAAAAAGTAAATACCATAGACAACGCTTTTCACTAAAAGCGTTGTAAAACAAAGAACGACAACGTTTTTATTAAAAAGCGTTGTCTATTGGGTGTTGTTGAATGCAAAAATTCTTGTAGTGAGTGTTAACTGCAGATAATATATCATACCAAATAACCATACCTAATAAAAATTCAAAATTTTCAAACTCATATGTTGCTAAAAAATTTGCTTCACTTTTTGTTTTAAGGTCATCACTAGTTTCTGCAAGTTTATATAAAGCTTCTTTTATCTGTGGAGCTTGATATTTTATTGCTTTAACGCTTTCAAGATGACTTTCCCAACATGTTTGTGATAATGGTTTAAGAGTTAAATTAGAAACATGGTCTTGTCAAAATTTTCATCATTTTGTAGAAGAAGAAAATAATGAGTAAATGCGTTGTATCACACCACAAAATGTTATAGCACTAGAACAAGAATTAGCCATATCACATAGTACTAAATTAAGACTATGACAACCACATGGTGTATAAAAATCCTTAGAATTTATATCTAACAATCTCTTTTGTACACCTTGTTGTTTACCTTTCATATTAGCCCCGTTATCATATCCTTGTCCTCTTATGTCATTTACATCCAGTTCAATTTTTTTTATTATATTAATAAGTGTATCAAAAAGATCTTTTCCTTGTATCATCTACTTTTAAAAATTTTACAAAATATTCTTCTATTTTGATTGGACTTGTTGAAATATCTACCCATCTTAATATAAGAGACATTTGTTCTTGATGACTTACATGGAGTATAATCAAATATAACTGAAAAGTATTTTACTTCTTTTACATTTGTTCTTGATGACTTACATGGAGTACAATCAAATATAACTGAAAAGTATTTTGCTTCTTTTATTTTTTTAATTATAATATTATTTACTTCTTTTCTAATATATTTATTAACTGATTTTGTATATTATGACCAAAATAATGATTATGAATTTTACCATTTTGAATACGTTTAAGGTGTTCTTGTATTATATGATCAAATTATCATTTCAATTAAACCTAAAAAATTTCCATTGTTATCTTGATAAATTTTCTCATTTGTGCCACGAAATGCCAAATTATTTTTTGCAAGATTTTTAACTATAGCAATAATTCTTATTAATACATTCTTACGATGTTCTTTTTCCTTATTTTTTCTTGTAAATTTTGATCAATGGTTTTATTTTTAAACAATCACATTTCAATATCAAACCAAATATTCATATTTATAATATGTTCACTACTTGTTTCATGACTTTTAAGCTTGACACTAAGATTTTTCCAATCACGACACCCTTCATTTGTTAATTGAATTGTAATTGATTTTTGACTAAATAATTTACAACAAAAACAAAATACTTTATCTAACTCTTTTGAATATATTAACCATTTTCTATCATGTTTTTCTCCGTTTGGTAATTTTCGAATATAATGAATTATAGAAAAATGTCTAGAATTTTCATCATTTGGAAAATAAATATTGATTTCTCTAATTGGACCCTTTTCAACTAATAAATCTATTACATTTGTATTTATATTTTTCCATTGTGTTGGATCATATATATATTTTGAATAATAGTTTCATCAATATTATTAAAAAAATTATCTTCATGATCTATTAAGTCATTTTTTTCTTCTTCTGAATTATAATTATTTTCTTCATTAATATTAATAGTTTGATGAACTTGATTTGTAATCATTAGAAAGTTCTTGATGATTTTTTTTTTGTCCCCTCGGATGGGTCTAGTGGCTAGCACATGAGGTGTTGCCACCAATGAGGTATGGGGTTCGAATCTCGGCAAAGCCGAGGTAAATGTCTCCCTTATGTGCTAGTCACTATTCCAAAGGCTAGTAGCCGCCGATGATTTACCTCCTCCGTGTTGACCCTTGGACGGGTTGGCGGGGGTGCTGGGGGCGAGCGTATTCACCTTTTGCCACCGATTGATATATTTCTTTTTTCTTAAAGTATTATCTTTTGGTGAAAATACAATTAGTTTTTCATTTAAATTTTTAATTATATTATTTTCTGAGTTTTGATTTTGATTATTAATAATAAATCTACCGAGTGAGCCTTTTTGAGATTAAATAAATTCTTCTATTTTCCTTTTTTTTCATACGTTTCATATATCCAGAATCATATTTTTTTCATAAACATATTTATATTAAAATAATATTAAAAAATAAAATATAAGTCCCTATTATTTTATCAAAATAAAATTACTTAGAATTAAATAAACAATAAAACCTGATTTACACATGTAGTTTTAATTTGATGATATTTCAAACTGATTACTGAGTATTACCTGCATAAATATAATAAAAATTTTAAAATATTAAATTCGATTTGAATCGGTTAATTTAAGTAGTTTATATTTCGTATTCTGAGATTGAAAGAATCACCGTGAGACGATGAGGAACAAAAAAAAATACAAATTACAGAGAATGAAACTTAGAGAATGAAAATATGAGCAGGATGAGATTTAGAGAATGAAAATATGAGCAAATCAAATTATGTAGTGGTAGTTTTATAATGGTTGTACAGTGCATTACTGTGCATGGAAATCAAAGCGGCAATCTTCAATAGATAGTTGTACCATGTGCACAGTAGGAAATCGAAGCGGCAATTTCAATTGATGGCGGTACAATGTATATTACTGATTGATGGCGATACAATGTATATTATTGTGCATGGAAATCGAAGCGGAAATAGAAGTTCTAATTAAAGTTAAATTTCAATTATTAAATATATTTTTTAAAAAATAATATTAATAGGCCCTAATTTTATTAGGTCCCTAGACATAGGCCTTATTGGCCTATGCTTTCAGCCGGGCCTGGTCGACAACTCGGTCTCGACTCAATTGGATCAAGTGTAACTCGAATAATGATGACTCAATAGCATGACTAGACTAGCTCGGAAGTAAGCGGATCGAGTTTATCTCACTCTATCACAAATGAAATAAAATCCTATGTCTATCGTAGCCTTAATTTATTAAATTTTAAAGGATATTGTTATGTTTTAAAAATGATAGTGTTTTTAAATGACAAATTTTAAGAGAAAAATGCAATTTCACGAAAATGATGGTTCAATCTGACATTACCCGGTCTAATTTTGTAAAATACAACAAGTCGATCGATCCAACCGACAATTACTCCACCACTGCAGCGTAACGAGTCGAATCGCTGCCTCGATTCTCCCCCAAATCCCAAATCCTACTCTCGCACTCGAGATCAGCAAGATCAAGATCGAGAGTGAGAGCGAGAAGAGCATGAAGGATTCATGGTGGGGATCCTCAAAGGCCTCCTCCTTTCTCACGTTGGCTACGCGACCATCGAGTGTAAAAAGCAAATTTATCATCCCCCTCATAATTTTCTGTTACTGAGTGGATCAGGCAATACTGTTTCTTGTACGATGTCTTGGATCTCATGGTTTGATTCATTCGCTTGTTTCGCTTTTCGATATGTGATGTAGATAGAGGAATGCTGTAGATCGTTGAGGAAGAATTCTCTTGTCCTCCAACGAATGTAAGATTCACAATCATATATGTATGTTTTGGATCTGTGATTTTGAATCAAGCACTTGATGCTCTTGTTGGATAATCTTGTTGCCGGAGATATTGGGAAAATATTCTAAATTGACAAAACCTAAATTTAAACTTATCTATTATGATCTCAAGCTGGTATCGGGATTGGTTTCTGTCAAGTGTTGCTGAATCACCAACTCTGAGTGTCGAGTATGAGTGCCGAGTCGGCTGAGAAGAAGTTGTTGGGACACTTCGAAGCTGAGGAGGGTGTGAATAACTCACTCGCTTCGATGATGATTCGCAATGGAATAGACTCGAAGCAATGCTAATGCCTTGATTTATTTGATATCCACCTCAAACGAGATGACTAATCCAAGGATTCAACCATCTCTCACACATCCACTATGAAAGAGCTCATTCTTGGAAACAATCTGAAGGCGTAGAAGCCTCGTACAAGCTCACACACAAAAATATAAGAAGAAGCTAATACAATATAAAATCTTACAAGATTTACAACAAATGAAACCCTAACTTCTTACTTCTTGCTTGTAGACACCTCTTGATTAACTTGGAAGTGCAGTAACACTTCTCTCTAAGCCTCCAAGAACGGGTGTGAAGTTGTGTGAAACTTTAAGCAAGAACTCTAAATGAAACAGTGCACGAAAAACTCTTTTCTAGGGTTTCTGTTGGCGCCTTAATTGATTAAGCCTCTCCTTAATCGACTACCATATCAATAACCTGTATAACGACTATTTTTTTGAAACTTAATCGATTATCCTAATCGATTAAAGCCTTCCTAATCGATTATTAATCTCTCTATGCACTCGCGAAAACATGCTTAATCAATTACCGTTATCGATTAAGTATGCCGTAATCGATTACGACCCTTTCTATTTCCACGATCGAACGATTTAAGCGATTACCCTAATCGCTTAACTATGGTAATCGATTACCAAATCCTAACTTTCAAACCTAAGTCTAGGGTTCCTTTACTCAACATCCGGTCAAACGTGACATGTTGGGACTCCTCCTTGCCTAGCATCCGGTCAACCTTGACCTACTGAGACTTCTCCACCAAGTGTCCGGTCAATCCTTTGACCCACTTGAACTTTTCTTCTCGTGCCAAGTGTATGGTCAAACCTTTGACCCACTTGGACTTTTCTCCTCATGCTAAGTGTCCGGTCAATCCTTTGACCCACTTGGACTTTTCGCCTCGTGCAAGTGTTCGGTCAGCTTTGACCCACTTAGACTTTCAAATGTCTAGCTTCACTCACCAGGACTTTTCGCCACCTAACTTCACTCACTAGGATTTTTCACCTAACTTCACTCACTAAGGTTTTTCACCCGACTTCACTCACCAAGATTTTCCAACTGTCTAACTTCACTCACTAGGGTTTTTCACCTGATTTCATTCACCAGAATTTTTATTTACCTAACTTCACTCACTAGGGTTTTTCACCTTGTTTCACTTATCAGAATTTTCCAATAACCTGACTTCACTCACCAGGACTTCCCAATTGTCTGACTTCACTCACCAAGACTTTCTAGTCAAGTATCTAGTCAACCTTGACTACTCGACTCTTCTTCTTCTTCTGTCAACCATCTTGTTGGTTTTTCCCTTGCCTAACCTTCGGTTAGGACTTTGCTGGTCAAGTGTTTGATCATCCTTGACCTACTTGACTCTTCTTCACACCAACCTGGTCTGATCAGCAATTACACTAACAATCTCCCCGAACGGACAATTGCACCTGCAACCTCCCTATATTGTCAAAAATCAAAATTCAAACATCAAGACTCAAGCTTAGTCAAACTAGTCAACATTGACTTGGAGAAATTACTCCAACAGAAATCGCAGTACTACCTGAGTTGATGTCGAGTGCAACCGAGTCAGGAATAGAGTGCTCCTGAGTGGATGCCGGGTCGGGAGGCAAGCCACATGAATCATCGAGTTGGGAAATGAAAATGTCGAGTCGGGAAAGATTCCCGATTGCTCGAAAACTGAGACTTTGAGGCCTGCGTTTACAGATTCGTTTCACCTCCAGTTGTGCTTCGAGATTCTCTCGGGTAATCTATTTCCCCGGATACAGCGCCAGACCATGATTGTTACCAAGCGCGGGTGGATCACGGTGAATTGATAAGGTACCCGATTGATATCACGGGTAACTATGTCGAGCAGGTGTACGATAGAGAAAGAGAGTGAGGGGAACACAGGTGGATGGATATTTGGGTCTTTCCTATAGCTTTCGCTGCTTTGTGTTTTGCTCAAGATCTATCCTCCTTATATAGGAGCACCTCTCCTTTGGTTGTGTTAAATGACCAATTAGAGGTCATTTACTGCCATTACCATCGAGATCGAAATGTTAGAAGATGTTACAGATACACCATTAATATCAATTAATGCATACATTATTCACCTGAGCAAGTAATAAATATGTTCATGTGACAAAATGTTGGTTGATCCGCTTGGGCAAATTTTACCCTGGTCCAACATTTGACGCACGCAGATCGTACTCGTACACGAGTCAACTTGATTTAGTGTAATCTACTAATCTGGGTCTTGGATTTGCACCCCCTACGCATCCACACGTGAGAGAGAGCCTCTTCCCATGCATTTTTTCACATTGTACATACATGTGTAATAATATAAACCAACCAACTAGCTCTTGAACTACCAATGGGGAACTAAAGTTCCCATGCACAATAGAGTCCTCTCCCTCCACCTCTTGATTTCCATTCAAATTTTCAACATTTCTTTACTTTCGGCTGCTTGTTCTGATTCCTTTGGAATTTGTTTAGGTTGTGATTAAACTACTATTGGGATTAGCTTTAAGCATGTGGGCTGCTCTTGCATCTCCGTCAAAATTCAAATCAATACATCCGGGTTCTGAAGAAAATAGGTATTTTACTACAGTCACGAATCAGAAGAAAAATTTATCTATGTTTTCTTTTCAAATTCTGATGTCATTATTTTGTCCAGTTCCAACTAATTTTGCACATTATCGTCTTGAAATATTGAGATAAAATTCAATATTTCAAGTGAGGAAAAATCTAATTCAAGATATGACAAATGAGGAAAAACATGATAGATATAATTAGATGTTAAAAAAAAATACTTGGAGCAGAAGATGTCGATGAGTTCATCTTTGTTTCTGTGAGAGAAACCTAAACAATAGAGAGGAAAAAATAGAGAGGAACTGCTCCTATCACCCGAGTCGACAAAAGTACGTGTTCATCTCAATGGGGCGACAATCCACATTTAAAACAAGGGTTAGGAGTAGGGGTCTCTGCAGAAATTAGGAAATAATGGGCCAAGCCTACCCATTATAGCTAAGCCCAATAACATCCTATTAATTATGCTAGTCCACATAAATTATCTAACATTCTCCCACTTGGACAGCATAATACATTCAGATTAATCAACAATATGTGACCATAATAAGATGCCAAAATAAGTCAACACATAACACGAAAAGGTCCAAAATGGAACTATAAGCATCTTAATAATACAGAAAATCACATTCGAAGGAATAATGATATCATGCATTGTAAGATACTTATATCCTGTGACCCAACAACAAAATAGAATATGGATAAATGGGAAAGCCCAACAAAATGACATGCCAAAATTTGAATAAAATGTTATTTCCTAGTAAAATGACCCAAACATCTGCCCAAGATGTCATATAATAACAATAAAATTGAGACTGGGTCCGAAATGTCTCCACAATACACAATATGCCATCACAATATATATACAACAGTAGTTATTATTTGAGCAATATCTCAATATTGTTCAATGTCTCAAATATTATAAATATGAGGTCATAAGAAAACATAAGCATAAACTCCCACTAACCCAAAATATCAAAAGGCCTTACTACACCCATACGGGTTACATGGTCAACAAAAGCTTTAACAGTTATGCCTTTGGTTAGAGGATCAGCAATATTAAGCTCTGTAGGGATATGCTCGACACAAGTTTTAAACTCTTGAACCTTCTCTCTCACAAACATGAATTTTGTGTCAAAGTGTTTGGTCCGCTTTGAGCTCTTATTTTTGAGAGAAAAACTCACCACGACAGAGTTATCACAATATATAGTGAGAGGCCTAGAGATACTCTCCACAAAATCAAATTCAGCAATAAAATTTTTCAACCATATCGCTTGACATGTGGCCTCATAACAAGCTATGTACTCTGCTTCCATGGTTGATGTAGCTGTAAGAGTTTGTTTGGCACTTTTCCAAGAGATAGCTCCTCCAGCTAACATGAATATATATCCAGCTGATGTGGACTTATGATCATCTGGGCAACCTCCATAATCAGAATCAGAATAACCTGTTACATCAAGATGATTTGATCTCCTATATGTGATCATATAATTTTTGGTACCTTTTAGATACCTCAAAATACGTTTTACAGCTTGCCAATGTGCCACGCCAGGTTTACTCAAGTATCTCCCAAGTACGCCCACAACAAAAGCAATATCAGGACGTGTACAAACTTGAGCATACATAAGACTGCCAACTGCAAAAGAATATGGAATTTTCTTCATATTCACCATTTCACTTTCAGTTTGAGGACACTGGTCATTAGATAACTTTTCACCCTTTTGAATGGGCGCAGCACGGTGCTTACAAAATTGCATATTGAACCGCTTCAGAATTCTATCAATATACCCTTGTTGAGACAAACCAAGGATACCACGAGATCTATCACGATGAATCTCAATGCCCAAAACAAAAAATGCATTACCAAGGTCCTTCATATCAAAATGAGTTGTAAGCATTTGTTTAGTGTCATTCAGAAAACCAACATCATTACTGGCCAAAAGAATGTCATCAACATAAAGAACAAGAATGATAAATTTTCTTTCACTCTGTTTTAGATAAATGCACTGATCAACTGCATTTTCCTCAGAGCCAAGAGAACTTACAATATGGTCAAACTTCAAGTACCATTGTCTAGAAGCTTGTTTTAAACCATAAATGGATCTTCTTAATTTGCAAACCATGTGCTCTTTACCACTTTCAACAAAACCTTCAGGTTGATCCATATAGACATCCTCAAATAAATCACCATTTAAGAATGTTGTCTTAACATCCATCTGATGAAGCTCTAAATCAAAATGAGCAACTAAAGTCATCACAACACGAAAAGAGTCTTTGGTAGAGACAGGAGAGAACGTCTCTTTATAGTCCATGCCTTCTCTCTGGTTGTACCCTTTAGCAACAAGTCTGGCTTTGTACCTCTCTATCTCACCTTTAGCATCACGTTTAGTCTTAAAGACCCATTTACAACCTACTGATTTGCAACCTTCGGGTAATACCACTAAATC
Organism: Zingiber officinale; assembly: GCF_018446385.1. Lineage (NCBI taxonomy): Eukaryota > Viridiplantae > Streptophyta > Magnoliopsida > Zingiberales > Zingiberaceae > Zingiber > Zingiber officinale. The sequence goes on from NC_055989.1 coordinate 146,137,323, forward strand.
CCAAACATTATTCTTTTGCATAGAAGCTACTTCATCTTCCATAGTAATCAACCACTGTGAACTATGAGAATCAGAAATGGCTTCATAGAAAGTAATAGGGTCAGAATCCCCAACACTAGTAAACTCATGTTCCTGCAAATAAACAACATAATCCTTAAATCTAGTAGATCCAGTAGATGTGGGAACGCGCTCAGATCGCCTTAATTGAGGCACAACAACATCAGGATTCTGAACATCATGATCAACATGCAGATCAACATTTGCACCAACAGTAGAATTTATGGTTTCATCATGAGTGAGAACGTCTGGCATAGAATTAGGCAAAAGAGCAATGGGTACAGGAATAGCGACGCGCTCTTCTCCGAAGCTAACAACACGTGGCTCCTGAGTTACAATATATTCTAAATCATTTTCAAAATAGACAGCACGATCAGATTCAACAACTCTAGTGGTATGATTAGGACAATAAAATCTAGAACCCCTAGAGCCAACACAATATCCTACAAAGAAACCACTAATCGTCTTAGAATCAAGCTTCTTTATTTCTGGATTGTAGAGCCTAACTTCTGCCTTACAACCCCAGATACGAAAATGTTTTAAAGTAGGTTTTCTCCCTGTCATAAGTTCATATGGAGTCCTTGGAACTGACTTACTTGGTACATGATTTAAAATATAAGTTGCTGTCTTTATGGCTTCTCCCCATAGAAAATCAGAAAGAGTTGAATGGCTAAGCATACATCTAACCATCTCTATGAGTGTACGATTTCGCCTTTCAGCAACACCATTTTGCTGCGGAGTCCCAGGCATAGTATATTGTGCCTCAATGCCACAATCTTGTAAAAACTTTGCAAAAGGGCCAGGATTCCTACCAGTTTCAGTATACCTTCCATAAAATTCACCACCTCTGTTAGATCTAACACTCTTAATTTGTGTGCCAAATTTCAACTCAACAACAGCTTTAAAATTCTTGAAGACATCTAAAGAGTTTGATTTCTCACACAACAAATCAATCCAGCCAAACCTTGAGAAATCATCAATAAAGGTAATAAAATATCTATATCCTCCTAGAGCAATGGGAGTAATTGGCCCACAGATATCTGTATAAATCAACTGCAGTATTCCTTCACTCCTTGCAACTCTATTATTTCTGACTCCAGCAGTAAGCTTACTGGTGTCGGCCTTTTTGCATGTCACAAGGCACCCCAAATTAATAAAGATTGGAACTCAATTAAAATTAAAACAAGTATTGTAGTAACGAGTCCCGAGTCGTATTTTTCCAAGGTTAACTAGTTAGTGTGCGTTAATTCTAGAATTAATTCAAATCGATTTCTCATATCAACAAAGTTCATTAGGCTTTTTCCTCAATCAAGCATTATGGAATCAATTCTTTTAATTAACAATTACAGTAACAAGTAAACTCCAAAACTCAAACACACTTGTAGAAATCGGACTCCATCTAATTCACAATCAATTAACCTAAACAATCAAGCTTAAATAACAAGTCTTCAACTCTCACCCTTATTTAACAAGACATATTGGAGGTAAACAATTAAAAACTCAAGGTTCCATTCATATTCAAACTTAATCTTAGTCACAGCAATTCAGTTGCACAGAATAAGGGATTTGCTAATTCCATGAATTAAAACTAACACTAAATCAAACACTAGATTGCAACCTAATTAGTTAGCTACAATTAATTAACTAAATAAGAGTCAGATTACAAACTAAGTTAGTATCTAAATGTGATGAAATTGCAGAAACCTAAGAGAATCAGAGTTGCAAATGAAAATCAGAAATGGATTTTTTGCATAAGAAATTCAAACAAAATGAAATGGAAAAGAAGTAAATCGGATCTGAAGATCTGAGCTAGTTTGAGACAAATCAAAGACAAAATAAAGACAAAACAAAAACCCTAAACATTCCTCAACCAAATCCCGTAGCAATCTTCTTCAATCTGCCAGGAAACCTCCAAAACAGAAGTGCTCTCGGAAACCTCCTTTCAAGCACCCAACAAACAATTCCCGAGCTTCCAGCTATTACCAGAGAACGTTCACAGATCCAGGAAACCTCCTTTCAACTCACATCCAGTTGGTAACCTCACAATCCGAAGAAACAGAGCAAAGGTTCTGTGATTTGCAAAGCTAAGTAAATTGATCAGATCTACTTCACCTCGCTGTGGAATGACGGTTGGAAAGAAATCAGTAGCTCCCGAGAAACCTCCCTGAAGCTCTGGTGGATGCGAAAAATGCCGATCGGGAGACCTCCCTTCAATCAGGTACGCGGCAATGGAACAGACCCCAAAACGCAATCTGGAAACCTCCTCAATCGCTCTCTGCCCTCGGAAGATGAACGCCGGAGCTCAGTGGTCGTCGTCGGTGAAGAAGAAGAAGCCACCGGATTGGGAAATTGGAATGGGAACTGCGGCGCCGCAAGGAAGAAGAAGATGGCATTGTAGCAAAATCGCGAACACGCCGAGCCCCCAGCACCGTAGCTTCTCACGCGGCCTTTTAAATCTCCTCAGATTCGATCCAATGGCTGAGATACTTCGGATCTCGATCAACGGTGGAAAATAACCTAAAATCCGATCCAACAGTACTGATCTTCATCTACGGTCCAGATCTACTCCTCATTAGGTCGGATGGACCAGATGCTTGACGGATGGCCCAGATCTCTCCAATCTTCAACGGACGGTCCAAATCGATCCAGGTCTTGATCGCCTCATTTTGCCCTAGATTTGAGCCCAAGTGTGGTCCAATCTGATCGGGTCCATGACCCTTTTGATGCCTACAAAATAATAAACAAATATTAGCACCAAAATACCATGAAAATAGGCTAATTACAATTAAATCCAAGATCACATGCAAATTATGAAATGCAATCTAAATGTGAGATTATGCTGTGAATAGTCCAATAAAAATATGCATTATGAATTAAAATAATGTAGCAAAATCATGGTTATCACTTACCCTTTACACAATCAACACAAGTATTGAAATCCGAGAAGTCCACATTATGAAGAATATTCTCCTTGATCAATCTCTCCATCCTTTCTCGGGATATATGTCCCAACCTCTTGTGCCACAACATAGAAGAGTTCTCAATAGCTCTTCCACGCTTTTGCCCAACAACATTATTAATATTGGAATATCGTTGTTCAGTAGAAAGAGGATCAAGAGTTAACATATACATGTTATTCAACTTGACACCATAACCAACAATAACAGATGCAAAATATATGATAACTTTGTTTGAACCAAAATGGAAAGAGTAACCACAATCATCCAAAACAGATATTGAAATCAAATTTCTTCTCATAGCAGGTACACAAACAGTATCTTGCAAAACCAACTCATGTCCACCACTTAATTTCAAAACAACTATTCCTATGTGCTCTACTTTGACACTCATTCCATTTCCAACTGCAACAGACACCTCCCCTTCATTTGGCCTTCTCCTGGTTTTGAGCTCCTGCACAGAATTTGCAATATGAATTGTTGTGCCAGAGTCTAACTACCAAGTATGAGAAGGTACATCTACAAGATTAGATTCAAAGCACACTAAAGCGAGACGAATACCTTGCTTTTGCTTCTGCTTCATCTCTAGCCACTTCTTAAACTTAAAACAGTTAGATTGTTTGTGCCCGAACACATCACAAAATTTGCAATTGCCATTAAATCTCTTTTTAACTCTAGATGGTTCACTATCTTCATGAACTACAGAAGGTCCTGATTTATCATTCCATTTTTTCTTGAATTGAGGCTTGTTATTCTTAAAATATTTTTTCTTTTTGTCATTACTCTTATGACAAACCAACTGAACAACTTGAGCCTTACCCTTCTTCATATTTTGCTCCTCTTGATTAAGAATGGCTACAAGTTCATCAATAGTCCATTCCTCCTTTTGTGCATTATAAGAAGTTTTTAGAATATCAAATTCAGAAGGAAGAGAGTCCAATATTTGCCAGACCAAAAAATCACTTCCCAATTCCACTTTCATGGATTTCAACGTGTTGTACCAATTGGTGAGCTTCATAGCATGCTCACGAACCCCCGACACACCATCATATCTAGTCTTTGTCAGTAATGAAAGATATGAAGCCTTTTCCGTCTTATCAAATTTCTTGAATTTCTTGCCTACAGACTCAAGAAACTCCTTAGCACTATTCGTCTCAGGGACATTATCTTTGATGGTCTTATCCATAGTGAACTTCATGGTCATCAGACATACTTTATTAGAATGAGCCCATTTTTCATGTTTTGTTATAACAGCAGCGGAAGATTCAGTTGTGGGAACATCAGGCTCATTCTCAGTAAGGGCAGCATCAACATTAGAAATGGCAAGGAATAACTTAACAGAGTCAACCCAGTCCTCATAATTGGTTCCATTCAGCTTTGGTAAAGAGTTCATACTCATAGGCAAAGTTGGAATTTAAACATTAATGGGAGATTATTGTCGAGCATATCCAACAAAAGAAATAGAGCTTATGACCACAATAAAGTTATCTCATGCAAATGCAATCCCGCCGAAGGCTCCCGAATTACAATGCATAAATTAATTCTCACATCACATAAAATAATTATATTCTTAAAGTTAATATCGAAAGGATATTGAAAACTTTAAAATATAATTACCAATCATTAGAACTATATCAATAAAGACAAACCGATAGGGTAAGTGCATTATTAAAATAATTCCTAATGTCACATTAATAACAATTTTCCAACAATAATATTTTATCATAATCCGTCTCGCGAAGGCGAGCTCACAACTATGAAAAAAATATCAACAACAATACAAAATTGGTCTTAAATTTAAAAGACTTCTTTTAAATTATTCTGTGGACTATTGCAGTTAAAACTGAAGAAGATGGTTCTTCCATCAAGCGCCGTGCTAAATGCGCACGATATAATTTATTTATTTATTTATTTTTAATTTTTTTTTAAGATTTATAATTATGTTATAATTATAAATACGATGTTGACGAAAGCCATGATATTAAATATTTATTCGATCGTGAATTACTGTTTAATAAACGTTTAAATATTTAATCTGCTGTCAGGAAAATATCAAAAGGGGAATCATATTATTTATATGAATAGATACAAGTGATGTGAAGGCAATCATGTTCTTCATGAAGGTCACGGAGGAACTCGCCCAATGGCCGGAGATGCATCAAATCGCAACGCGATGATTTTCTCCAAATCACAAAATCAATTTAGGGAAAAGAATTGATTGAAGAAGGAAAAACTCATTGTCATATTAGAATTAGTTAACCTTGCTCTGATACCAAATGATAATCTACAAAATCTAATTCAAGATATGACAAATGAGGAAAAACACGATAGATATAATTAGATGTTAAAAAAAAAAAAATTACCTGGAGCAGAAGATGTCGATGAGTTCATCTTTGTTTCTGTGAGAGAAACCTAAACAATAGAGAGGAAAAAATAGAGAGGAACTGCTCCTATCACCCGAGTCGACAAAAGTACGTGTTCATCTCAATGGGACGACAATCCACGTTTAAAATAAGGGTTAGGAGTAGGAGTCTCTGCAGAAATTAGGAAATAATGAGCCAAGCCTACCCATTATAGCTAAGCCCAATAACATCCTATTAATTATGCTAGTCCACATAAATTATCTAACATTATCGTCTTGAAATATTGAGATAAAATTCACTACTCTAACTATGAAATAGTATTAGTTTGTGGAACTAGCATGAGTTTGGTGTTTTCCTTCAACTAGATTGCAAGATATTACTTTTCCTGACCAATCTAGATTTTTATGAACTTAAATACCTTGTATATAAACAGAAATTGCCGTAGAGAAAGTATCAAAATGCATATCTTTTTAAAAATTATTTTTCAGAATTGTAGGAGATTTTCCCCATATTTTAGATAGACTTATTCTCTGTAATTATTGGATAATTAGCACCATATTTGGATATAATTGATCTCGTAACTGTAATAGAATGAGTCTCATATTTCTGATATAAATATCTCATTCATGTACTATGAATGAAACATCAAGAAATCTATTTCTTCTTTCCAATACTCATTTGCCATAGTATCACATCCAAACCTATTTAATCCGCTTAGTGGTACATGATAGTTTCATGTGACTAAGAAACATCCCCTCCTCCACTACTCTACTACTGCAACATCTTAATTTTCGTTTCAAATCTCTTGATGTTCAACCCAAATTAATTTCCCATGTCAATAATTCTTCTGTTGAATTAAGGATTGTGTGTTATCAGTTGTATCGATAGATAATTCTCCGTCACCTTAGGATCCCACGAAAATGCTTGGATCATCCATAGGATAGGAGTCTTTCGATCAAGTGGAGGCAATCTAAAAGCCTTTCATTGATAGTGCATTTATTCTGGGAAAGGCACAGCATCAAATCAGGTTTTTTTTTTTCCTATGAAAGGTGTTTGTATTCTTTTTTTTAAAGAAGGGGATTTCATGAGATTGTACATCCTATGATTACGTTTGATTAAGTGTAATATAATCGAATTTGTAATATAATCTTGATTATATTACTATGTTTGGTAATATAATGTATGTAATCTTTGATTACAAGGGTGATTATATTCTTTTGTTTGATATCAATTATTTTTTATAAAAATATAATTCATATTATTATAAAATGATAAAAATATTCTGCGACTTCTACCAACGATCGCTGCACCTCTGTCGGAGCTTGCGGCCGTCGACGGTTGGCGACCGGCGGCAGTGGTCGACGACCTGTGGCGGTGGTCGACGACCTGTGGCGGCGGTCGGCGACGGCCGACGACCGACGGCCGGCAGACGGTGGTAGCGGCGGTCGACGACAGGCAGCGGCGGTCGGCGACCGGCGACGGGCGATGGCGGATGGGCGGTCGACTGACGATGGCTAAGTAGGGATATATTCGACATTCAAATTTTGATTAAACTGCGACCTCGTAATATAATCAGATTACATAGTATTTGTTTTATATTCCAGATTATAAAATTTCACTATCTTTTATAATCAAGATTACATTATTAAAATTAAAACAAATAAAATAATCAACTTTATAATATAATCCTAATTATATTACAAGCCAAAATACATTCTAACAAACATAGCCTATATATCTACTGTATATCTCTATTAATCACGTATAAATTTCTTTAGAAAAAAATGATTGTGTTGGACAGTTGGATCGACCATTATCTCGGTGCTCGTGCCGGAATCTTAGTAACATAGCTATTTGTTATTTATCTACGATGCTTATAATAAATCGGTAGTAAAATGAATTGTAAGGTTGTGTCCATACCAGCCAACTTGGATTTCATCATCTTCAATCACCGTGGCACAGTGTTCCCATCCAACACATAGTTCAAGTTGAAAAAGTAGGATCTTTTAGAGACCACGAAGAATCCAATGATTTCAGCTGTCATCAGACTCCACATAACTCTCATATCGGAAACATCCGCGGGGCTTAAGATTTTGCCTTTTGAAGTTTTGCTTCGTTGCTATCTAGTGTTAAAGCCCAACATGTTTTGAATCTTGATTAGTTGCTGTTGCCATAAGTGTAGTTTTGTCATCGATATTATGAAACTGAATCCTGTGTGTCAAACGTTGCATATGCTTTGGAAGATTTAGTTTGGTTAGAATTTCTACAAGTTTCAAAGATTAATATTTGATTTCAAAGATCTGTATTTTTGTTTGAATATTTCTATGAAATCCAAGATTATTATTATTCATCTGTTGTATGTTAAAATAAATAAATTAAAATTTAACTGATTTAATAGAAGTTTGTTTTAATGACAAGTAAATTTGAACAAATTCAATCTCAGCTTAACTCTACTATTGATAATATAAATAAACTGAGCAAAATCAGATTGCTCAAACGTGTTCCTCTGTCTTAACAAATGTAAAACACCTTGAATAAGTTAATTTATTAAAAAAATTAAGATGTCTTTGCTCAAAGAAATTCAAAACTAAAAAGAAAAAGAAAAAGAAAACTGAATCCTCAAACTTAAATGTTACAAATTAGGGGACGAACATCTCTAGGAAATAAACACACCTGCCTTCATTGCCTAGTTTTGGCTTTAATGCCTTTGCAAATGACATCTTAACGTTTACACACTATGCTGCTTAGCTCACAGCCTCCCCAAGCAGGGTGCTTTCCTAAGCAAATAACATCCTAACGTGAAGTTGGGACGTGTCACGATTTGTTTGTGCTTTCTGATTTATTTGATGAATGGAATATGGAGTTAGATTGTCTACTTAAGATTAGTCAAATTGTAAAAGTTGAATACTTATGGAAAAAAAAACTATGTTAATTAGCTCACAGTCATCACAGCTACGAACTAATCCAAGACTTGTCAGGGATAGCTCTATATTTAATGAACACATTCTCGAAGAGATTCCAATGAATAAAAAGGACAGTCTGATACATGAATCTTTCATCATGTGGGATCCTGAGAAAGGATCTATTATACGTAACTTTACCTTACTTTTTACAAGAGGCTATTTATAGAATTCGAACTTATGATCTTTTGGTCACAAAATAACAATTTTATCGTTGCGCCAAGGCTTTCCTTCTAGTGAATACGGTGAGATAAATAATTATCATTTTTTAAGAAAAAATAAACTAGAAAATATATCAATTTAATTTGAAATTGCACAATTTATATTAAAATTGGGGAAACAATATTGTAATTTTTATTGTTTGTGCTATATGCATAAACTCTAATATTTATTTTGTATAAATTCACTCACGGTTCTAATTTAAATGTATATTTCTTAAAGGAAGTAAACTCTTGAGATCTTTTCTTCTGCTCCTCAGCTCACAATGAATAAGTTTTAATATTACAGTGGATTTAATTATATACCAAGTGTACCATTTTATATAAATTCACTCACGTTTCTAATTGAAATTTATATTTATTAAAGCAAGTCAACTCTTAAGATCTTTTCTTTTGTTCAGTTCACAATGAGTAAATTTTAATATTATAGTGGATTTAATTATATACCAAGTGTACTATCAAGTTGGATGGTTACACTTACCCAGCCTACAGCATTTAAAAATTGAATTTTAGTTTCGATGAATTAAGAAATATTTTTTTTAATAAACAGTTAATCTAAAATACCAAAATGTGTGATATATTATTTGTTGAATGCTTCTTAATTTATCTTGATCGATGGGAAGAATTAGATCGATGACTCCTAGATTTGTCAAATGAGATATCTGTTACCAATTAATAATAATAATAATAATAATAATAATTTTAAAAAATAAAAAGATAGTTGGATGGTTGCTCTATAATTTTAATTTTTATATTTTGATATTATACGTTTTTATAGGGGATAATATCTATAAAATGGACGTGTCTAAGGATAACATCTAATTAAAATCCAAAATAATATTTGATAAAGTGAATTTCATGTGTTTTGTAAATTAGTGAAATATTTATTTTATTTTATTTCCGATAATTTTGTATCTTTACCGTATTTTTCTCTCCTGGGGTTTAGTTTGTGTTTTAGTCCTTAGTATTAAAATAGACATATTAATAGAAAGGCAATTTTGAGCTTTTTTTTAAATAAAAAAACCCAAATAAAATAGCACAAGAAGCGTAATAGCAACGCCACCGCCAGGCGTCAGTAACCGCCTCGCCTTCTCGGTCACACGTGCGAAGACGCAGAGCAGGGTCTCGTTACTCGTCCGGTAACTTCGTGCGGACGACGGACGTGCTTTTGATTCCGTCAGTAAAGTCGTCCCGTTCACACGCTTCTTTCAAACAAATAACTCCTCCGACCTTGCTTGCTCTATAAGTAGACCTTTCAGACTGGGAGAGAGAGACAACGATCGAACGAGAGAGATAGAGAGAGCGAGGAGACGATGGATATCTCGGGCGCGGCGACGGGGCGGTGGCTAGGTCTCGTCACGGCGGTGTGGGTGCAGTGCATCTCCGGCAACAACTACACCTTCTCTAACTACTCTGACGCCCTCAAGACGCTCATGGGGCTCACCCAGCTCCAGCTCAACAATCTCTCCGTCGCCAAGGACATCGGAAAGGCCTTCGGCATCGTCGCTGGCCTAGCCTCCGACCGTCTCCCCACCCCGATCATCCTTCTCATCGGCTCTCTCGAGGGCCTCGTCGGGTACGGCGCCCAGTGGCTAGTCGTGCGCCAATCCATTCGCCCCCTCCCCTACTGGCAGGTACAACTACCGTCTCTACCTTCGTCGCCGATCTAATTTCCTGACGAAGAATTTGGTCGAAGTTTTGAGATCGCTTTGGTATAATGGTTGCTTTGCTTCGATCCCTCGCAGATGTGCATCTTCTTGTGCATGGGCGGGAACAGCACGACTTGGATGAACACGGCGGTGCTCGTAACGTGCATCCGCAATTTTCGCCGGAACCGAGGGCCGGTGTCAGGGATTTTGAAGGGCTACGTGGGCCTCAGCACCGCCATCTTCACCGACATCTGCTCTGCCCTTTTCTCCGACGACCCCGCCTCGTTTCTCATCCTGCTTGCGGTCGTCCCCGCCGCGGTTTGCACCACGGCGATGCTCTTCCTCCGTGAGTCACCGCCGGAGGACGTGGAGGCGGCGGACGACGGCACCGACTCACAGTATTTCGGGGTCATCAACGCGATGGCGGTGGTCATCGCAGTGTACTTGCTGGCCTTTGATCTCACAGGCAAACATGGAGTGGTCGTCTCCAGGGTCTTCGCAGCGGTTCTGCTACTCCTGCTAGCGGCGCCGGTGGCGGTTCCGATCCACATAGCGCTAAAGTCGATTTGCAGATCGGGGATACGCGAGAAAGCTGATGTGGAGGACGGAGGAGTGAGTGAGTTATTGTTGACAGCGGAGGCAGAGACGACGGAGGCAGAGGATAGTCATAGTCCGAGGGCGGAAGAGGCGGTGGTGGAGGAAAAAATTGAGAAGGGGAGGAGGCGGCGGAGACCGGAGATCGGAGAGGACCACACGATAGTGGAGGTGGTGAAGACGGTGGACTTCTGGGTCTTGTTCTTGTCGTTTCTATGCGGGGTTGGAACGGGGTTGGCAGTGATGAACAACATGGGGCAGATGGGTACGGCAATGGGCTATACGGATGTTTCCATCTTCGTCTCCATGCTTAGCATCTGGGGTTTTTTTGGGCGGATCGCATCCGGAACCGTATCGGAATACTTCATCAAGTACGTTAATTAATTACTGCATTAGTTACATCTCTTTATTTATTTCTATCCATTTAATATCTAGTCGTTTTTGCGTCCATCGTTCGTTAGTTTACTACTTTGGCGTATCATTTTTGTATTGCGCAACGTTTTTGCTCTAGTAGGTCTATTTGATTTTATTTGATTTTGCTAATTTATTAGTTGTAACTTGGAATATATGGTAAGATTACATAGATAGTCTTAGCATCATGATGTAGTAGATTAGATCCATGGATCAGAGTATTCCTTCTTAGAACAGAGATATGAGCAGAAATAGTTTGACTTGGTCTTTGCTAGAATCCGATTCAATTGCTCGATGATATGATTGTTCTTGTAACTGCCATAAGCCAGGAGTTCCCATAGGTGCAGTTTAATTTGTTTTATTTGCCTTACCGATTTGAGAGTTAACATCTTTTCGTTTTATTAAACTATTAATTTGTTGGCAAGTTCTTTTCGCAAGCCAACATGATACAGTATATGCACAACGGCTCTCCAAGTTATATAAATGGAGGAGGGGGTATGTGCACCGCAGTTCCACATCATGTCGTTATTCAGTGTTTTAATTGTGCAATGGCTGAAAGCCACAACTCACCGCTAGCTACCACGGCTCTCTGTTTTTTCTCAATTACGATGTGATAGAATGAATCCCCACGACCCCACCTGGTACAATTTAACGCATCATATCATACACTCAAATTTTCTTGAAGAACGATCCATGAAAACACCATATCATATCATGAATCCCAACTATTTCAGATGGATTGCCTAAACCTTCTGTCACCGTTCAATTCATCTTAAAATCTTATCACTAGGAATAAGAAATTAATATACTTCTAGTAATAAAGTATGTTTCTTTTTTGAATTTTGAGTAGAAGGTATATTGGATGAGGACTGCAATAACTCTTAGGTACTTAGGCGAGGTAATGTCATTTTAAGTACATAAGGTTGCCCTAATCTCGGCCTTATATTTATCTGAAAAGGTTGATCACATCACGACAAGCTCATTGTCAGATCGAAGTTGGATGGATAATGAAACTTCTGACAATAATTTTAACGAGAATGATTTAATTTGTCTATTATATACCTTTATTTTCAGAATATTTTTCTCTCATTTTTATTTTTAAAAAAATGAGAACTTCTATGAGCGACCAAAGATGTTAATGTATAAATAGCCACTTATTAAATAAAAATATAAAATAGGTAGATATTTGTCATTTTTCTTGATCTCAAAGTCCTAGTGATCACCATCAAATTCACTTTTTAGAGTAAACAAAACAAGCCTTACAATTTATTGCAACCATTTGGGTTGTGTTTTTAGAGTAAACGAATCAGACACTTGGCTTAGTTTCTTAAATATATTGCAAAAATATTTGTTATCTTCTTTTTCAATACTACAATTGGGGGTAGGGTAGGAGTTGCAGGCCTAGCAAACAGGCTTGGCGCAAGTAGTCTTGATTTTGTGCTTGCTTATGGACATTAGACAATTGCAACAAATGTCTCAACGGCGATCGATGAACCTTGGGTGGACCAGCACCTTTTCTCTCTGTCTCATTCTGGGACAGAACATGCCTCTAAATCATGTCGTCCCTTTCCACTGATCTTTCACTTTCACAGGGTGGCACGAATAAGGCACTCCTTGCTTGTTCATCTTAATATTTTCAGTTTCTATCTTCTCGTTTTTGAGGGGCGTGGCACTTGTAAATTAATTGTAGATTATTGTTCTCGCACAGTTGGATGTGGTAGTCAAATCCAACTTGCTTGCAATATTAATTGCATGTGTCAGTCCTTTTTTAAGAAATTTTGATAGAATTAAATGATTAGAATTTGACAGTCAGAATATATTTTATAAATAGTCATAAAAATATTTTAATAACATTATATTTATATATTAATTATATATATACATTACAATTTATTTTTAATGGGTCATATTCTGACCAATAAAATTTAGTGTTATTGTATATTACATGTTGCATGTGTTAGTTACTTAGTCCAATCGTCCAGTCGATCGCTCAAATTTTCACCTATTTTCGCCTCAATTTCTTCGCCACCTATTTGTCTCCTTCTATTCCTTACTAGTCACGCCACTATGAATTCGATGGGCGGATTGTTGATCAATTATTTTTCTTTTGACTGGAGTGGATTCGGTTGTCATATAATTTTTTATTCTTTTATAAGCATGCCTACTTCTCTTGGACATTTCCCCCCTCCTTATAAATTCATTAATTTTTTTAAGACATAGCTGGCTTCAACAATGATAGGTGAGATCACGCAGGTGGCATGATGTACCTTTATAATTTTTGTAATACGAGTCCCATTTCATGATGCTTGCCTGCTTCTATTTGTGCCTGAGATGAACAATAAATCAGACCTGCTGCTTAGATCACTGAAGAAGTTAAAAAGTTCATATACAAAAAAGAAACTAGGCCAGTACATGTGATCCATTACATCCGGTTCTAAAAGTGATGATATAATTATATCAAAGCAAGACAGTTAATCTGAACGAAGAACTAAACTGATCTAATTAAGAGATAAATTTAATTGGAATTGAAATTTGATTCGGTTTTATTTTTCGTTTTTCGTTTGTTGCCTTTCAGACCTGATGTTTATTTCTGACTATTTCGTCTCTCTTTTAAAATGTCATTTTCCATTGTCATATAATAGAAAATGATCTCCCACCTGCCCCAGTGATGCTACGTTTTATGCCCTAGTTGTGTTTTTATTATTATAGTTTTTTAAATATACTTTTGATATTTTTACTATATATCAGGTTATTAATTAAATATTCAAACATAGTTTGCAAATCGTACCAATTCTTTATCTTTTGACTGGAGTGACTGGGTTGCCCTATATTTTAACGTAGCATCTCAACTGCATATTCTTTTTGTAAGCATAACTACTTGGAGTTTTTTTCCCCCTCCCTAGTATAAATTCATTACATTTTTTTTTAGTACGTAACTGGCTTCAACAGTAGCCGTTGAGACCACGTAGGTTGCATGATGTACCTTTTTTCGTAACGAGTCCCGAATCAGATCACTGAAGAAGATTAAAAAATTATATACAAAGGAAAAAAAACACTAGGCCATTACACGTGATCCATTACATCCGTCGTTGCATCTAATTAGATTGTCACATGATGCAATTGTCATCTAATTAAATAAAACGCATCTATTGTAATTAGGACGTGCATCAGTGCATGGTTCGTGTTTTTCGTTTTTGTCTTAGTGCATCAGATAAGATAAGATCATATCTTTTTTATTATTATTATTATTATTATTATAGCTATTTCGTCTCTCTCAGAGAATGGCCTTTTGACATGTCGTCGCATAGAAAATGATTTCCCACCTGCCTAGTGATGGTACGTTCGGTTTTGTGCATCGCTTTCTACTCACACCTCACTGTCCGTGATAGTTGAGTTATTGAAAAAAACTCCTCTTATCCTAATTAATTTAGCGGTCAATTCATCTCCTAGTTAATTAATTAAGCAGTCGACTAAATTGTTCTGTGATTTACCTTTTTTTTCACTTAATTTGGAAATAGCTGTGATAACTTTTTTGATAGTTGAGTTATTATTATTATCATTGTTTTTTTATATACTTTTGATATTTTTACTATCAAGCTGTCATTTAAATATTCAGACAGTTTGCCAACATGTTATTGCTTGTCCCAGATTTTATTGGAAGATAAAAAGCTTATAGTTCAAAAATATAAACTGTATATTATATTTTGAGGTTGTATGAAACTTTTAATAGTTATGTTTATAACATCCGACAATATGCTAGATGGGATGACCTCTTAACCGTAGTACAAATCAGATCGAGCATTCTCAAGTCGGTTTAGATGCAATTTTTTGGTTTAGGAATGACGGGGAGACGCACGTATAATTTATTTATTCATATTTTAGACCTACCCATTCAGTGCACTCATTATCATGTTAAATGGATTTGGGTATTCGATTTAAACGGGTATGCATCCATTATCTTTTTAAATGCTCAGTGATAGGTCCGTTTTAGTAACTCTACAGTAGCTACCCAAAGAAATTTAATTGAATTGTGCAGTTGTGAACATTAATATGTGTACATAATATGTTATATATATTTGACCATTAGATTTAATGTATCATCTCATTTGCTTTTTGATTAATATGTTTTCAGTTAAATTCAATCATAATCAACTTGAAGATATATGATACACTAATTTGCGTGATCGGATATGTGTTCTACATAGGAATATTTCCATTCTCCATGTTTGTAATTTAATATTTCTCAGTTTTTATGGTTGACGGTCGTTGATATACGAAGACGGTCGTTGATATACGAACTCTGTTCCAACAAATTTGCAGGAAGCATGGGACACCGAGACCGATATGGAACGCGGTCTCGCAATTACTAATGGCCGCCGGCTATGTGGTGATGGCCATAGGCATGCCGGGATCCCTCTTCATCGGCTCCGTGGTGGTGGGCTTGTGCTACGGTGTCCGTCTTGCCATCTCAGTGCCGACGGCGTCGGAGCTGTTTGGGCTCAAGTACTACGGCCTCATCTACAACATCCTCATCCTCAATCTTCCCCTCGGCTCTTTCCTCTTTTCCGGCCTGCTCGCCGGCATCTTGTACGACGCTGAGGCCACGAGGACAGATGGCGGGGCTAATACCTGCGTGGGAGCGCACTGCTACCGGATGGTCTTCGTGGTGATGGCCTTTGTGTGCCTGGTCGGCGTCGGGTTGGATGTCTTGCTGGCGCACAGGACCAAGGAACTTTACCGGAAGATCTATTCGACCAAGAGGTCAAAGAACATGAAAGCTGCCGTGTCTGCTCGCCACTGATGGTGATTCTTTCTTTCCTAGGGTATCTATATTCCTTTTTGTACTATTTTGTTTCGGATTTTAATATGTTCTTTTTTAGTTGCCGCGAATTTTATTTTAAACCATCGAAGCTTTTCCAGTTTTCTTTTATTAAAACTATTCTGTTTTCAGTTTTTTTTTTTTTAAAAAAAATTTGATGTCATCTTATTTTCTGCATAATAAAGTTTATTTCTATGAGCAAAATCTTTGTTCTTATCAACATGTAAAAAAAAACCCGGCATTTTCTTTAATATACAATTTTTTAAAAATTTGTGCTTTAAAGCCTAAAGGCAACCTGCTCATGTTTTAAAATTAAATAATAAAATATTAGAATTCACGAGGGATGTTTAAATTAACGGCTGCATTATGGTGAAGTTGCATTGGCAGCAAAATAATGAATGAATATATATATATATATATATATATATATATATATATATATATATATATATATTTACAAACGGGAATGTGTTGCTTAGTTAGTTACCGATGATTTTTTTGCAATACATTCTGGAACATTTTCAGTAAGAAGACGGATGTACAATTCCATGGCAACGTCTGGATCCATGTTCCCCAATCTTTGCCAAGCATGCCTACCACAATAAGAAAGGTATCCTCCATGATCATATATGTTTTTGCACACAGCTACCTAACTAGTCAAAGGATGAACAACATTCTGAAATAGAAATTATAAAAAGTGCGATAGTCGAGGTACATCGTCCACTTTGTAAACAAGAGACTAAAGCACAGAGAAACTAGACGTGATCTACGCTGATTTTTTCCCCTAGAAAATCGAATCTAGAAAGAAAGAAAAAACAGAGGAAGGACGGAAAATTTGGCGTGAATGTGATGCCATTTTGTCAAGAGCAAACCGTTGGATTGTAAGATTATAAATAAAATTCTATATTAAAAATATAATACTAACATGAGCCTTTTAATTGTAATCTAAAAATAAATACAATCTCACTGTAGGTCCCGTGACACCACAAAAGACTTTGATGGTCTAGACATAAAATTTGGCTGCACAGTTTGACCGAGTTGTCCCATCTACACTATTAAGTTTCATTAAATCTATTATTAAACACTAGTATGTGAATCGGACACCTATCACACTGCTATCTAGCACCAAAATACGGATCTAACACAGACATAAAAAGAATAATTAGGTCTGCTGTTCCAAAACTAATTGATATACTAAATATCTTCACAATTGCAGTTCTATGCGCTGGAATAACAACTGAAATTACTGTTAAAGGAGGAAACTTAAAAACTTTGGCATTGTTGTGACACTTGAACCAGCTCTCCAAGCTTTGATCAAAGAAGATGAGTATATCTAATAGATTCAATACAGATTTCATTGGTATGTTTCATGTTCAGACAAATAAACAATTACAAGGGTTTCTCAGTCAGAGTAGAGATTCAGTTATCTGCATAATCATACAAGATATCTGATAGATTCAATAAGATTTTTATTGGCTAGTTTATATTGACAAAATTAAACAATTACAAAGGTTTCATCAGTCAAAGGTTAGCCTTAGTTGCCTACATGATCATACATGATGAGAATATCTGATAGATACAATAGATTTTTTAATTGCCTGTTTCATGTTGACCCAATTAAACAATTACAGAGGCTTCAACAGTCATGGTCTTGCCTTAGTTGTCTACATGATCATACAAGATTGAGCATATATGATAGGTTCGATACTGATTTTCATTGGCCAGTTTCATCCTGATCCAGTTAAATGATTGCAAAGGTTTTTTATTACACACGGTTCAGTCTTGTCTACATGATCATACAAGATAATTATACTTTCCACAGATTTTCAAAAAACTATTTCATGTTGACCCAGTAATTTCATCAGTCATGCTCTATCCTTGGTTGTCTACATGATCATTCAGGATGAGTATATTTGATAACTTGGATACAGATTTCCATTGGCTCGTTTCATGTTGAGCCAATTAAACAATTACATCTAAACAAAAAAGGATGCATTCAAGAAAAAATGTTTTTACAGAACAAATTCGTTGGCAAAAGATTAATGTCCCTATGCATCAAACTTAACCGCATTTTGAGTGCATGTCAAAATTCAATCGAAGTAGAAGATCATAATAATTTTCAAATATATATATATATATATACCTCAAACTGAGATCACCGGGATGTTTTACTATGTATTAAATTTCTATAACCGGCCTATTTGTTTTGAGAAAAAAGTTCTCAATTCAAACTCCACTGAGATCATGTTTGAAATGATATGGAATTCAATTCCTTTTAGAATTGGAATTGAATTCCATGTTTTGAAATGATTTTTTAGCTAAAAATTGATATGGAATTCAATTCCAATTCCATCAAACAAGGCAAAAGTAAATCACACCTCTTTATGTGTGATTTAGATAGAGAATTCAATTCTCCATATTATGTCCATTGTGCCCTCATTCTCTCTTCTTTGTAAAAAAGGAAAAGAAAAAAGAGAAAAGGATAAAATGGTAAAACATAAGAATTCCATAACTTAAGTTGCAATTCATTCCAAACATAAGAATTCAATTCAATTCCTTATGGAATTCAATTCATAATGGAATTCAATTCAATTTCATGACTTAAGTTATTTCCAAACAGACATAGCATCCCCCATTCCTCATCCTTAAGAGAAATATGATAAGGATAACACATGACGGCTAAGAAAACGTAAAACCTTCAAAATTTACAACACTAAATATATTAACACTTCAATATTGCAAAACTGTTTAAATAAAGAAGCGACGTTATAGATCATACCATTTTGAGCGAGAAGAAACCTTGAACGCCATGGGTTGTGGCTCATAGCATGGACCTTCAATCGCAACCTTGCGGAGTCCATACAACTGCATCTGCAACTCGTTACTCAGTCTCGACACTGCATCCGCGCCGTTATTTGAATCAACAAACTGGGTTGCAACTCTGAACAATTTTTCCGCATCACTCAACTCGATCCCTTCCCACTCATCGTCACAGTGTAACAAAGATGCTCCTCTCGCCTCACTCAATTCCCGAGCATCTACCTTCCCTTTCGCATCGCCTTCAAACGGTTCCACAACTTTATCGCCCTCTTTTTCACCACCCTCTTTATCCTTGACCAAATCATCATTATCTCTATCAACCTCCACCCTCTTATCCTCTTTTCTTCCAACAGACTCTTGCGAGCAAAGAACAGTCAGATCACCCTCCTTGTTAACATCCTTCTCGAGTCCAACCTCACAAATCTCTTGGACGATCATCCTCTGCTCACCGAGATCGGGTGGCGAGGGAACACCACCTGATGCGCTGGCTTCGCCCCGGGTCTTAGCGCCACCGCGTCTCCTCCTACTCGGTCGGTCGGAGCTCACGACAGCAGCGGAGGCGGTCGGAGGCACTGTCGACCGAGGCCCTAAATCGCCGACCGTCGACTCCTGGTTCTTCGTTCGTCTCCTCCTCCTTGTCCGATCCTTGTGCAGCGAAGGCGAGGTGAGAGCGGCGGTCGCGGGCACCGGGGGCATCCCGATCTCGGCCAAGCAGGGAGCGGCAATCGGCTCCTCGTGCTTGTAAGCGAAGTAGACGACCACCACGGGCAGGAAGATGATGGTGAAGAAGAGGAAGGAGATGAACCAGGGATCCGCCATAGCTTCCTCCTCCGATCTACTAATCGGCGTTGGCTTGCGCTCCAAGGCAGTGAAGAAAACAAAGATATTTATAGGAGAAGAGCGACAAGGTCGGTAGTTGGTATTTCAAATTCACTAGAAGAGAAGGAGAGAAACGGATCCGAAGAAGAGCGCTAAAGAATATTCTTGCCCTCGGTGCCAGCTAAAATCATCGATTCTTCTCTTACTAACAATTCAGACCCAACACGCTACCTTCATTTCTATTGACTTACACAGCTAGACCCACTCGTCATATGACAGGGCACACCATGTCATGATTTTTTTTATATTCCGAAAGTTTACCTCAAAGGCATTCGTGAAATGAGTGGAGCCCACATCGGTCGAGGGCGAGATCTATAACGATACATTTGTTTTCATAATTTCTATGTTAGGAAATGCTATAAATAAAAAATAATTACTAATTCTCGCGGAGAGATCCGAAGCATGTCAGAGTGATCGGATACTCATGGGGAGACTTGGAGTAGGTCTGGATACTTGCAGGAGACCTGGAGTAGATCAAGGTGATCAGATACTCGCGGGGAGGCGAGTAGGTCAGGGTGATCGGATGCTCATAGTGAGGCTCGAAGCAGGTGAAGGTGGTCGAATGCTCGCGGGGAGTCCTGGAGTAGGTCAAGGTGATTGGGTGCGAATGCTTATAGGCAGGCCCATAGTAAGTCAGAGTGACTAGATGCTCGCGGGGAGGCCCGAACCATGAAAGTAATTGTAGTCCTTCGTTTGAGGGAAGGATTGTTGGAGTTCAATTAAAGTCCTACATTGGAAAGATTTGGTAAAAATTATGAGGTTAAAATAATGTAAGATATCTCCACTGGTATGAGACCTTTTGAATAGAGCCTAAAAATAAAATCATGGGAATCTAGGCTCAAAATGAATAATATCATATTATTATGAAGATGTGTGGACATTCTTTGAGCACACCAACCTCCAAAGGCATTCGTGAAATTAGTGGAGCCCACATCGGTCGAGGACGAGATCTATAATGATATTTTTGTTTTCATAATTTCTATGTTAGGAAATGCTATAAATAAAAAATAATTACGAGATAATTCTATTTAAGATAAAACGGTTTCCAAAATCCGTCCAAACTCAAGCTCACATAAATTAACTCATGTTAATCCAAATGTTGTAAAACAAAAAGTTAAGCCGATATTAAACTCTTATATAAGTGAAAAGTGATGAAAATAATAGATCATAATCAGTTGATTGCACTAATCCCTGCTCCTCTCCTCATAAACTTATTTTAAAAGATAAAATTAAGGGAAACATGGTCTAGATTTCGATTTTGGTTTTTTTTAGGGGGATGAAAGTAGTTTTAATTCGGTAAAATTAAACTTAGCCCGACTCATGAACACAAGTAACTTAGTCGTTAATCATGTTTTAAAACAACTCACAAGAACTGAATATGTGTTATAGTTTATGACTTATTAATGTGAGTTATCGATCGTGAGAACGGAAAATTAACTTATTGAAAATTTTATGGATAAAATAAATATATAAATAAATTAGTAGATGTGGTTATTAGAGAAGCAATGTTATTGTTAAACATGGAGAATATGAATCCTACAGAAGACATTAGGAGCTAGGGCACATCTAATACCTTCTCTTTTATATCAACTTCAAACAAGGAATAAACCTCTCATTTTCAAACAAGGAAAACAAAATGTGATGCCTAATTGTTAAACAAACAGCTACACCCTCAAAATAAGGAAAAATACAGAAGCAGCCTTATAATTGAAAAAACTATTTCTTTCCTTCTTGCTATTCTCGAGGGGTTGGCTTTGCCGATGGCGAGGCTTGCAAGCCATGACTCTGTCTTCTTCTTCCCCTCCTTCAAGTTTTGGACGGGTATTGTTTTTGGTGGATTTTTAGCTGCAAACTAATAATAATAAAAAATAATATTCCATATTTTTTGGAAAAACATATAAAAAAGTATAATATAATTTTCTATCATATAATGATATGTACCTTCTTGTCATATTTGTTGATATGATAACTTGCCCGGAGAGATTCTATAGAATAGAGCTTAAGCGAGGAGAATTTGTACAAAATTTTTATTGAAGGTCTTATTGTAAGTAGTTTGTTCAAAGTATGAATCAATTTAAACAACAATTAAGATGGTGTATGATTGAGTTTATAAGCTCTACAAAATAACTTGGAGCTTATAACCTCTTTAAATTTGTTTGATAATTTTTTTTTTCAAATAGCTTATAAACTATCAAAATAAGTTGGTTGATCACTTATAAACTATTTTTTTTTATAAAAGTAAGAGAAATACTATTTTTTTTTAAAAAAATATTATTTTAATATTTTTTTTTCTCTAAAATGTCTTTATATATTTTTATTAATTTTTATTTTATCCTCTATATATTTTTACAAACCTATTATATATATATATATATATATATATATATATATATATATATATATATAATTATTTACATTACATTAATAGTATTATCCCTTTTTAATAATTTATAAAAAAATTTTATAATACCAAACATATCAATATTTATAAGTTATTTAATTCATCCCGATACTTTAACCTTTATTTTTAAAATAAAATCTAACATCTTATAAGCTTCTAAAATAGCTTATAAATTGTACGAACTTATAAATTAGTTTTAATAAGTTTAGTAAAACACTCTTTAAATAATAATTCAAAGTAATCACTAGATCAGCAATTTTAGAAATTAATTTTTGATTTTCAAATGTGTAGAAGGTAAAAAGAAATAAAATCATTTCAATTCCTGAAATTTATTATTTTAAAATATATTAAAATTTTAAAATCCACCAGCGGTTGTACCCATCCACCAGGCTCACATGGTAGAAATCCTTCTCCCCACCGAGCGTGAATTTGACCAGAGTGGCGGGTAGTACCGCCCCCATACCAGCGCACTAGTCCACCCTGTTAGACCGAGGGTGTAGACTGACTGACTAGACAAGTATTTAGTCATCTGAGTCCATGTGGTTGAGAATAAGATAGCTCATGACTCTCAAGTATATATCCATGGGGTTGGAAAGAGACACTACAAAAAAAACCAGCATTACCGACAGATTTATCCGTCGGAATTCCGTCGCTATAGACATATAGCGACGGAATTCCGACAGAATAATTTCTGTTGGTAAAATATCCGCCGGCTTCTATTACCGACGGAAACAGAATTCTGACGGTATTTTATACCGACGGAAATTAAGTTTCTGTCGGTAACGTACCGACAGAAAATACATTCCGTCGGTATAATAACGATATTCTCCATCACCGATTGAGCGACATTCTCCGACGGAACAACATCTTCCGTCGGTAAATACCGACGGAAAAGGCTGATCCGTCGGTATTTACCGACGGAACAGGATAATCCGTCGGTAATTACCGACGGAAAATCCCTTTTCCGTCGGTAATTACCGACGGAACAACTTTTCCGTCGGTAATCACCGACGGATCATCCTGTTCCGTCGGTTGCCCGAAGTGATGCATCGAACTAAAAGTTCGATAATTACCGACGGAATATTTTCCGTCGGTAATCCGTCGGAATTTCAAAAAAAAATTTCCAGCTTCTTTTCGTTTACACGTTGTTCCCATATACATTTTCCACATATATAAACAAACCATCACACTCGATGGTTTCATACAATATCCACACAACAAATACAATCCACAATAAATATAATCTACATCAAATATAATCTACACACATATATCTATCATATGATAATCACAAACTAATAAAATCCACAAAAAAAACCATATTCCATATAATCCATAGCTAACTAAATCTACAGAATATATATTCTACACATATCCATATCAAAAATCAAGTTTACATAACACATACCGAACTAAAATGTAGTCCCAATAATACAAGAACGGGAAATCGTAGAGAAAATCCTGTAAAAAGACAAATA
Source organism: Zingiber officinale (assembly GCF_018446385.1). NCBI lineage: Eukaryota > Viridiplantae > Streptophyta > Magnoliopsida > Zingiberales > Zingiberaceae > Zingiber > Zingiber officinale. The sequence continues at coordinate 146,160,929 of NC_055989.1, forward strand.
CAAAATGATGTTTAAATAAACAGTTTGCATATTTATATATTAAGAATTTTATATGAAATAATACCTGAACAAAAAGTGAGCAAATGATGTAGTGAAGAGCCAATATGTATATATAACTGAACGTGACTCCTGAAACATATAGTAATAAAACCTTTAGAAATAAACATGTTATAATATCAAAACAGGCTCACGTTCTATATAATAAATAAAAAACTAAAGTATAGCTGAACTAACAAACCTCAAAAAGCTAACGACCACCGTCTGATAGATCTGGAGTCTCCTGTGACTCAGATCCCTGTGATGCTTGGGTGAAAGAAGCCACGATTGCCCGCATTTGGGCCATGAGATCTTCATTACTCTTGTCACGTTCAGCTCTCTTCTTCTCCTCATCAGCTCTCCACTGATCCATATCAGCCATCCTCTGATCCATTGATTTCAGCTGAGACCGCAGTTCTTGATTTTCACGTCTTAAAGACTGCATCTCACCAGAAGAAGAGGAACTAGCACGGCCTACTGGATTCCTCAAATGATCAAATGCCACTTTGGCCTGAGAGCCAAGGCCGTAGAGGGTGGAGTTTTTTGTCCTTCCACCGACAACATCATAATATATCTCATTTAGATCGTCGGTGGATAAAGACTGTGACTCTCCACCCTCTGCTGATGGCTGAGATGCCTGAGCCACCCGTTCTGTCATTTCTTGCTGCATAAAAAATAATATAGTATCCAATTTGATATGTATTACTAATTACTAATCAAGATATAAATGAACAAATGTAATAAAGTTAATTATCTTACATGTAGAATTTGAGATCGAGAATCAACAAATGACCCATCTTTCTTCTTGTGGGTCTTCAGAAAAATCTCCATACATGTAGGCTGTCGGGCAAGCTCACGTTCCTACATTTATAAATTAAGGAAAAAATTAATATGCTCAACAATACAAGGTTGGTAATAAATACAAAATTTGTTATAAAGTATAATTTTAAATTATACTCACCAGATCAATGGTATGCTCAACAATAGATCTGGATCCTGACGTATGCCGAGCGGTTCCGGTGCTCGGGCCACCTGGTTCTGTATTCCTATTTGCTTTTGCCTTTTCGGCATTAGCTTGCCACCTTTCTGCAGCCCAGGTGGTCGTCCATGCACTCCATATCACCTCCGAAACATACGCAGGCCTAGTGCCCTTCTTTCTCATGTAATACATATGATCTCTGTAGAGTTTGGCACAATAAGTATTCCATGTAGCTTTAAATTGATCTTCTTGCCCGTCCACCCAAGTATATCTTTTCTATAATTATAAGTTAAACATTTAGTTTAAATGATATAAATGATAACTATATTATAGAATGTGAATTAAATATATTAAATTTACTCACCACAAATTCATTATAATAAAATAGCTTCATCTCCTGGTCTACATGCCTCCATGTAGTACCAGACGCGCTAACTCGTTCCTTAAATTTTGCAGTGATATATGTGGCAACTCTGTGCCCATCCGGAGTGAACCTGCACAAAAATAGACCTTTAGGTTATGAGAAATATATTATAACTAATGTTATATATAAACTTGAATAATTAATAAGACAATATACTTACGAGTCCCCGACAACGATAAGGACTTTGTGGCCACGGGGTGCCACAGCCTGCTGCTCTGCCATGATAATATCTACAAAATAACATTGCAACACATCATAAAAAGGTCTAAAAACCTGATAATATAAATACAAAATATTAAGGAAATCTACTTACTGACGGAAATAATAATGTTAATATTTAATCATCATTAACATCTGACTAGTCAACATTAACAGTTTCTATGTCCTCATTGCTAGATGAGCTTAGTTCAACTTCATCCTCACTGTTGGACATCTCCCCATCATCCATCTCTTCGTAAATGTCATTAGCATCTACAAGCAATTGAGAAGTAGATTGGTGTTGTAAATCAACTGAATATATCTCCACTTCATTATTCTGAAATGCATCATGGTTTTGAGCAGTGATTGTATTCGGCATCTCTATGGTCGAGCGAGGCTTGATTCGACAAACAGACAACCATTCACTAGATCTTCTTCTCTTCGTAGGGTATTCAAGATAGAAAACTTGACCCGCTTGTATTCCGAAAATAAAAGGCTCAAACTTGTTGAATCTTTTATTTGCATTAACCTCAACTAAATTATAATTTGGATGAATTCGAGTACCTATTCTTGGGGTCGGATCATACCATGAACATTTGAACAACACACATCTCTTTATTGGTAATGCAGGATATTCAATCTCTATGATTTCATCAAGTCTACCATAATAATCAAATTCAGTGTTATTGTTGTCCACATATCCTTTGACGCAAACACCAGAATTATAAGTTAATCTTCGTGAATCTCGTTGTGCCACGTGGAATTTAAGACCATTAACATAGTAACCAGAATACACCTTTATTTTACGAAGGGGTCCTGATGCAATATTCATTATCCTATCATCTTGCACATTTGATATTCTACGATCTTTCACCTATAAAAATAAGTAACATATATCTTAGTACACTTCTTAATAAACATGAACTTAAAAATTTCACAAATTTTCTAACTTACATATATTTGAAACCACAATGCAAATTCGGTCTCTAACTTTGTAGCTACCTCAGTTGCACCAATTGATGGATTTTGGAGATATAATTGTTGTTCGTATAAGCTGAGAAAATAAGTAATTATATTAAAATTGGGATATCAAGCAAAATAATTAAACAAATGATAATTGTTTGATTTAAGAAGTTTACTTACTTTATGTATGGTTTGACCTCTTCACAATTTAAGAGTATATATGTTCTTGCAGCATGATATTCTTCCTCGGTTAACCATCTAGCAAGCGATGCACCCATTAACTTACCAGGAAACTTAAAAATAGAAAGCATAGATGGATCTATCGGTGACAAGCATCATCAGAATTTCTAGGACACTTGCGATGTCTTGTTTGCACACTATCAACAAAATAATATGAGCAGAAAGAAGATGCTTCTTCTACTAGATAAGCATTGCATATTGACCCTTCAACTCTTGCTTTGTTACGAACATTATTTTTTAATTTCCTCAAAAACCGTTCAAATGGATACATCCATCTGTACTGCACAGGACCTGCTATTTGTGCCTCGTATGGTAAATGTACTGGTAGATGTTCCATTGAATCAAAAAAACTTGGTGGAAATATGCGCTCCAGTTTACATAATATGAGTGGAATGTCTGTTTCTAGCCGAAGCATATCATCTATCGTAATACACCTTGATGTCAAATCTCTAAAAAATAGACTCAATTCAGTGAGTGCTTGCCAAACATTTTGAGGAAGTAAGTCATGGAAAGCTACTGGAATAAGTCTTTGCATAAATACATGACAGTCATGACTTTTCATTCCAAACATCTTTAATCTATTCATATCCACGCATCGACCCATATTTGATGCATAACCATCTGGAAATTTGATTTCTTTCAACCAATTACATAAAGCTTGCTTGCCATCTTTGTCCAATGTATAACAAGCCTTTGGAAATCTATTAGTTATTTCATCTTGATGCAACTCTGGTCTATTGACTAGGTCTTTTAATTCCTCACGTGATTTTGCAGTGTCTTTAGTTCTTCCAGGCACATTCATCACAGTATTAAAGATATTATCGAAGAAATTTTTCTCAATATGCATAACATCTAAATTATGTCGAATAAGCAGATACTTCCAATACGGTAACTCCCAAAAAATACTCCTTTTCTTCCAACCACACTTGCACATCCTAACAATATATTTATTTATCTCATCAGAACCAGATTGAGATATTGGTAGAAATCCATAACTATCAATTTGCTCAATGATTTGTTCACCAAGCATGGAGTGGCGGGGATTTTCGACTACAACATTTTTAAGAAATTTTTCTTATTTCGCCTAAAAGAGTGATCAAGTGGTAAAAATTTACGGTGATTATCAAACCAAGACACCTTCCCACTGTAAGGTAATGAAAATGCATCGAATCAGTCATGCAGTGTGGACATGCTAATTTACCACCGTGCTCCAACCCGATAACATTGAGTATCTGGAAAATCACCGATCGTCCATAATAATGCAGATGCAATCTAAAATTAGTTTTGCTTGCAACATCATAAATCACCGACCCTACATTCCATAATTCATTTAACTCTGCAATAAGAGGTTGTAAGAAAACATCTATCTTCTCTTTGGGATTGGTTGGACCAGGAATAAGTACTGTAAGGAACATAAATTCATCTTTCATACACATCCATGGCGGTAAATTGTAAGGTGTTAATATAACCGGCCAAGATGAATATTGTTGTCCTGACTGTCCAAATGGTTGAAATCCATCTGCAGAAAGTCCCAATCTCACATTACGTGGTTCCATTGCAAATGAAGGAAATACAGCATCTAGATGTTTCCATACAGGTGACTCCGAAGGATGACACATTATACCTCCATCGTGCGCATGCTCATGATGCCACGTCATATGGCAAGCTGTAGCAGCAGATGCATACAAACGTTGAAGTCTAGCAGTTAACGGAAATTAATACATCACTTTCCAAGCTATTTTTTTCTTCTTCTGCCCAGGTATGCGAGTACCATGCTTATAACGAGGGTGTGTACAGATTTTGCATTCACGCAGATCATTGTCTTCATTCCAAAATATCATGCAGTTATTTATACAACAATCAATTTTCTCCAGGCAAACCTAAACCTCTGATCAATTTTTTTGTCTTGTAAAACTATCAGTCATTATGTTATCGCAGGAAGCAATTCGACATCAATCGACAAATGTCGTCGTAACATCTTTCAAAAATGATGTTCGCTTTCATATTTAATAACCTTGCAGAGCTGATAATTGAGAATGACCGAGGGAATGTCTTTCCACACTTCTCTTTCACTAGCCTTTAACATTTCATATAGTTGTTGATATTCGGTGTTGGTGTTTCATCTATATTAGAATAATCAACTGTAGCATTTATCGTATCATGAACCATTGATTGCATTGCGATATCAATATTAATTGATGCTTCAGGATCGGTAACTGTTGCCCTGGATGACGAACCACCGGAAGGTCCAATTGGTTCATATAAATAAGGTTCTCCGTGACAGTACCAATTGTAGTAATTTGGCACAAAACCATTTCTACATATATGCATTTTACAGTATCCTCATCATGAGCTCTATTTTGACATTTTTATGATTGCATGGACACCGTAACTCGGCACCATTCATACATTCAGGGTGACTTTTAGCAAAGTTCACAAACTGTTCAACTTCAGCAATAAAATCATCTCCGATAAATCCTTTTTCTAATCGATTGTACATCCAAGCTTTGTTCATAGACATTTTCACCTAAAACTAATATATTGAGAACTAAAAATTAACATAGATTAAGATACTAACACAAAACAAACAAACGGACTATATTATGTTATAAATTAACATACTAACATAACATATTTCTAAATTTAATCATGTTAAATGACATACAGTATAATTTAGTAAATTTTACCTGAAGATGTGTAAGTCAACTGAAGAAGAGCAGCAAATGCTACTTGTTTACAAAATAAAAATAATTTAGCTAAAAAATTAAGACAAAAATAATTTTCAAGTTGCTCGCGGCACAGCAGCTAGCTGCCGGCCGGCACAGCCGCTAGCTGCCGGCCGGCACAGCCGCCAGCAGCCAGCTGGTGGGCGACGACAGCCGGCACAGCCGCAGGCAGGCGTAGGCGGCCGACGACAGCCGGCACAGCCATAGGTAGATGCAGGCGACTGCTGGCCTGCGCAGAAGGCCGCAGCCGGCCGCTGGCGGGCGCAGAAGGCCGCAGCCGGCCTCTGGCGGGCACAGAAGGCCGCAGGCGGGCGCTGGCGGGCGCAGAAACCCGCTGCGGGCGAGGAAGCCCACTGCGGGCACGCGCCGCCGCGTGTGGGCGAAGGCCGGCGGCAACTGCCGCTCGCCGGAAAAAAGGAAAAAAAAAACAAAACCAAAAACTAACCTGCGATCGGGAACGGGAGAACGAAGCGATCGGGAACGGGAGAACGAAGCCGTCGGGCGCGCGCGCGTGAGGGAAACAGGAGGGAGGTTAGGGTTTTTTTAGGGGAACTTGCCGACGGAATTCATATTCCGTCGGTACACTTTAAGTTTACCGACGGAATTAGTAATTCCGTCGGTAAATTACCGACGGGATCGCTTATTCCGTCGGTAATATCATTAGTTTACCGACGGAATATTAATTCCGTCGGTATCACGCTGTTATACCGACGGAATGATTTATTCCGTCGGTAAACTAATGATATTACCGACAGCATATTAATTCCGTCGATAATTCCGTCGGAAACACTGGTTTTTTTTGTGGTGAGAATAACTTAACTTGCGACTATATCCGAGTCGGGAGAGAATACTAATGTTGATTTTGCGACTCCTGAGTATCTATGGAATCAGAGAGATATTAACTTGATTTGCGACTCTGTCCGAGTCGAGAGATAGTAATAATTATCGATCTCACGACTCTAAATATTCGCAGATTCGAAGAGATAATAATAAGCTCGATCTCATGACTCCTGAGTATCTGTGGAGTTAGAAAGAATAAATAGATCCATGACTATGTTTGAGTCGGGAGATAGTAATGATGGTTGATCTCACGAATCCCAAGTGTCTATAAAGTTGGAGAAATAATAATTTGATTAATGACTATGTCTGAGTCAGGAGAGAATAATAATATTGATCTCACGATTCCCAAGTATCCGCAAAGCTAGAGAGTGAGAATAACTCGATTTGTGACTATATCTGAGTTGGGAGAAAATAATAAGGTTGATCTCGTGACTCTCGAGTATTCGCGGAGCTGGAGAGATAATAATAAGCTCGATCTTACAACTCCCGAGTACTAGTGGAGTTGGAGAAAATAAATAGATCCATGATTATGTCTGAGTCAGGAGATAGTATTAATGGTCGATCTCACGACTCTTGAGTATACGTGGAGCCGGAGAGATAATAATAAGCTTGATCTCATGACTCTTAAGTACCGTGGAGTTGGAGAGAATAAATAGATCTACCACTATATCCGAGTATAGAGATAGTAATAATTGTCAATCTCACGACTTCCGAGTGTTGGTGGAGTCAGAGAGATAATAACTTGATCCACAAATATGTTCGAGTCGAGAGAGAATAATAATATCGATCCCGTAACTCCCGAGTATCCGCGGAGTTAGAGAGAGAATAATTTGATCCGCGACCATTAATGACAATAATATAAAATAATCTTGAATTAATTTCAATCAATTAAGATTTATTATATTTGACATTATAATCAAGATAAGTCAAGATCAACATGAATCACAGATAAAATAATTATTCTCTATGCTATTTCTTTCTTCTATTTATTAGTTTCTATATGATATTAAAACCATTTTCTCTATATTCCAATTTTCTTCTTTTGAATTTTTATTAGAGCAACTATGGGAGTTTTTATATGCTGGTTTGATATCATCGTTTACAGTGCGACAATCTCGACAACTTCGACGACAATAACTTTCTTCTCATTTCATCAACAACTCTTTTTTATTAATAACAACAACTTCGACAAAAACAATCACAGCAAAATAGAAGTATTATTTCTTCGTTTTATTTATCTCCTCATTGTTTTTTCCCTTATTTGTTTTTTTACCTTTCCGTACTATTTTCTTCTCCATAGTGTAAAAAAAAGCAGAAACAAAACAAATAGAGAAAAAAAAAGAAAAAAAACAACTAGAAAATAATCCTAGAGCAATAACAAAAAGAAGAGAGAGAAAATAAAAATATTCTCTTTAGATTTTACTACATCTTACACCATTATAAAATATCTCTTTCCTTTTTAATACCGTTCATTCTTTTTCTGTTAAACTTGACTACTATAATTATTTACTATATAAATTGTAATATCTTCTATTACTTTATTCATGATTTACTTAATCATGTTGATGATATTTCATCCAACCTCAAAAAAATATTCCATCCTATGCTATTTGGTTTAAGAAAGATCAATTAGTGACTTGGTTAATCTAATCAATTATTAAGTCTATATTTCCCATGCTTGATGGCTTCAACACCTCTCGTCAGATTTGAAAAGCTCTTGATCATTCTTTTGTATCTCACTCTCAAGCACGGGTTCTCTAATTTCGTTTACAATTACAATCTGTATAACGAGGAGATGTCTCAATCAATAATTATATGCAATCAGTCAAGACCATTGCTAACAACCTAACTTCAATTGGACATCCGGTCTATGATCTCGAACTATTAATGCATGTTCTCGCAGGTTTGGATTCTCACTATGATAGCTTTATTCCTATTGTGATGACTCGCATGGATCAAGTGTCACTTGAAACTCTTCATGGTAAGCTATCTTCTCATGAAAGGTTTCTATAAATACAATCTCAAAAGATGTCAGATTCTCTATCTTTATCGACACACATGATTGACAAAGCTTCATAACCTAATCAACATAATCAGCCTCCACCCCAACATGATCATCAAAATCTGATTAGAGGTTTCAGAGGCCGAGGTCGAGGTCGAGGTTGAGGATGTTGTCAGATTTGCTTTAACTATAGTCATTATACTCAAAATTGTTATAAAAGATATGATTCAAATTTTTGAGGAGGACCTGTATTATCAAATCGACCCCCTCCCTCATCTTGGCAATCTAGTACTTAATCATCTCATTCTGGAGCATTCTCACTCTCCATCCCTCTTAATGCAACGTCATCGATTTCTGAAACCCCAGAATGACATTCAGATTTTGGAGCTACTCATCATGTTACACCGGAGTATGATATTCTTACAGAACCTTAGCCTTATCATGGACCCGACATGATACAAATAGGCAATGGTTCAGGTTTGCAAATTGCTCACATTGGAAACACATCATTTCATTTATGTGGTCGTACTTTTTGCATGCACAACACTCTTCATATTCCTTCTATCATTAAAAATTTACTTTCCATACATCAATTTGTTCTTGATAATAATGTATATTTTGAATTTCATCCTCATCATTGTCTTGTGAAGGATCCCGCGACATGAACTATTCTACTCCAAGGGGACACTAAAAATGGTCTTTATCATCTTCAACTCACCTCTCTCAAAACCTTTGTTGGAGAATGTATGAACACATTTTCTTAACATGCACATCTTGGTCACTCGTCTCTATGTCTTATTCAGGATATTATTAATCATTTTGGTTTACCAACTTCTTTAGCATTATCATCTCATTTATGTGAAGCTTATATGAAAATAAAATATCATAAACTACCTTTTGCATCTTCTACTTGTAACTCTAGTTTTCCTTTAGAAATTATTCACTCTGATGTATGAGGTCCTACTCCTATTCTTTCTAATCAGGATTTTCTTTACTATGTTATTTTTATTGATAACTTTAGCAAGTTCACTTAGATTTTTCCTATGAAAAGAAAATTTGATCTCTTTGATATTTTTTATTATTTTCAAAAGTATGTTGTGCGTTATTTTGATCGTAAAATACTCTCCCTCCATTCTGATAAGGATGGAGATCGTATCAAGCGCTTCATTGTCATCTTACTTTCTCTGGCATCCTCCATCGAGTCTCTTGTCCCTACACTCCTGAGCAAAATGGATCCACCGAGAGAAAACATCATCGTGTGGTTGAAACTTGATCCGGCGGTAAGAATGGGGAACCCACTTCCTGAAGGGTCCCAACCTGAGGACAGATGGAGGGCTGACTAAGCGGGTAATGGCCGTGCCGAGCAGTTGAGCAGGTCCGAGCGGAGCCAGAGATAACCCAGCCATGAGCTTGGGTTTCCGACGCCAAGGCGGGAAGACTGAATGGCCGAGCGGGTGTCTGCCCGGCTGGGACCGAAGGGCCGAGCGGGTGGTCCGCTCGGCCAGGATAAGGGCGAGGATACAAAGATTAGCCGAGCGGCCTATTCGTTCGGCTCGGGATAGGGGATGTCAGCAAAGGCATGTCTGATGATTATGCCGTACACAAGATTGCACGATGGAGGATCTCGCCGTCACATCATGGAGAGGTTGATACAGTAGCGGTATGGCCTTATGGATGTCCTTCTGACAAACCCATACCTGGGCATGGTCGAAAGCAGGTGATTGCTTTGATTGGCGCGCCCAGGCTCCTTCGAGAGGTCTATATAAGGCCTCCATTTCTTCACCGGAGGTACGCTGGTTTTGAATCTCGGAAGCCACCTCTTTGTTATTCCTCGCCTGACTTGAGCGTCGGAGGGCCGTCGCCGGGACACCCCTCCCGGCTCGGTTTTGTTGCAGGTTCGCCGGAGCACTCGAGGATCCAGCAGGGAGCGCCACGTCCCCAGCGTCCTTTGACTTCTGATTCGGACAGGATCAATTTGGCGCCGTCTGTGGGAACGCACCTGCATCCGAGCAGAAGCAATGGACGAGGCTGGAAGACTACATACCGTGGCACTCTCACAAGAAGAGTTGGACGTTATAGTCGAGGCGAGGGCAGCCAAGATAGTGGCGCAGCAAAAGGAGAAAGCACAAGCTGAGCGAGCGCAACAGCAAACAACCTCGGCTTCAGCAGGCCGGGCGGCGCAGGCAGACCGCCCGGAGTATGTTTCAACAGGAGGGTTCCCTCGGGCTCTCTTCCGTACTCCCCTAGAAATCGCGCCCGCCCACGGGGAGCAAGGATCTTCATCCGATGAGCCTCCCATTCGGGATCATAGGAAGGGCAAAGCTCCCCGAGCGGACGTACCACCCGAGCAGGTTCACAGACAATTCTCTGAAGCCATACATCGGGATCCGTTACCAAAATACTATACACCACCGCCGATCGGAGCTTACAATGGGACGACCGACCCCGATGATCATTTGGGGAAGTTCGACAGCATCGCCACCTTGCATCAGTACTCCGATGGCGTAAAGTGCCGGGTATTTCTCACCACTCTGTCGGAATCCGCACATAGGTGGTTTCGGAGATTGCCGGACGGCTCTATCACTAGTTTCCAGGAGTTCCGAACGGCGTTTCTTCATCACTTTGCGAGCAGCCGACGTTATCAAAGGACAAGCGTCAGCCTGTTTACCATCAAACAGGAACCAAGAGAACCCCTCCGGGCGTATATACAGCGATTTAATCAGGTAGCGATGGACATCCCCACAGCCACATCGGAGATAATGGTGAACGCATTCACGCAAGGCCTCGTGGAAGGGGACTTCTTCCGCGCGCTCATTCGCAAACCTCCCAGAGACTACGACCACATGCTACACCGGGCGAATGAGTATATAAATGTGGAAGAGGCGGAGGCTGCCCGACGGAAGGGAACTCAGACCGAACGTCCGGCCCAAGCCGAACGGAAGCAGCCCGCTGCCCATCAGCCACCAAGAGGACTGAGAGTTGAGGCATCCCGGGCACATCATGCGAAGTCCCCGGTGGTCCAAGAGGTAGCGGCCGAGCGGCCAAAAATGAAGAAAAAGAGGGTATGGACCCCAATATTTTGCTCTTTCCATAACACTGACTCCCACAACACCCGCGACTGTCGGGGCCTGCCTTCAATTAGCCATCCCGTAAGACGGGGTGGCCCCCGTCGATCGCCTTCACCCGATCGCCGACAGCGGCATCAAGATTCCGGTCGGCGAGCATATAGACGATCTCCCGAGCAGCGTTTCCCTCCAAGGCATGAAAATCGCTCTCGAAGGTCCAATGAGCGACCTAGGCAGTCCGCTCGGGAAGAGGAGAACAAAAACAACACCTCCCGGGGAGAAATCAATATTATTGCGGGTGGGCCGCAAGAAAGGCCAGCGCCCGGCAGCTCAGAATCCATGAGGTGGGTTGCAGCCGAGAAAAGGCGAGCGGACCCGAGATCAGTTTCGGGCCCAAGGATCTTGAGGGAGTTGAAGTGCCGCATGATGATGCCCTTATCATCAAAGCGGTGATAGCCAACTACACCATCCACCGTATCTTCATTGACACTGGCAGCTCGGTCAACATCATCTTCAGAAAAGCCTTTGATCAACTACAAATCGATCAAGCCGAGCTGCTGCCCATGACAACCCCCCTCTACGGGTTTACGGGCAATGAGGTTCTTCCGGGCGGACAGGTAAGATTGGCTATCTCTTTAGGGGAAGAACCGCTCTGGAGAACGAGGACCACAAACTTTGTGGTGGTCGACTCCCCTTCATCCTACAACGTGATACTGGGGCGACCGACGTTAAGCGAATTTCGAGCTGTTGTGTCCACGTTCTATCAGAAGATCAAATTCCCGGTCGAGGACAAAATCGGTGAAGTACGAGGAGATCAGTTAGCCGCTCGGAAATGCTATGTGGAAATGGTCCGAGCCGAATCTAGCGCCGCGCGGAAGGCTCCACGGATCGAGGTACACGCCATAACCGAGAAACCTCCTGCTTTAATTTATGATGAAAAGGAGGTTCATATCCATCCAAGCCGATCGGAGGCTACAACCTTTATTGCCGCCGACCTGGAGGACGAACAGAAAGAAGAAGTGGTCAAATGCCTCCGGATGAATCATGATGTCTTCGCCTGGTCGACGCATGAGCTGCCTGGTGTCTCCCCCAGCATAGCCCAACATAAGCTTCACGTCCGGCCGGACGCTCGGCCAATAAAACAAAGGAGAAGAGATTTCAGCGCCGAGCAGAATATTATCATTCGAGCGGAAGTAGAAAGGCTCTTAGAGGCCGGCCACATACGGGAGGTTCAATTCCCAAGCTGGTTAGCCAATGTGGTGCTCGTCTCCAAGCCGGGCAACAAATGGAGGGTGTGCATCGACTTCAAAGATCTGAACAAAGCTTGCCCGAAGGATTTCTACCCTCTGCCCCGAATCGACCAGCTCGTAGATTCTACAGTCGGATGCGAGCTTATATGTATGCTGGACGCCTACCAAGGCTATCATCAAGTGCCGCTCGCCCCGGAGGATCAGGAAAAAGTTAGCTTCGTTACACCGGACGGGACGTATTGCTATACAGTGATGCCGTTCGGGCTGAAGAATGCCGGAGCAACATATCAAAGATTGATGAATAGGGTCTTCCGCGAGCAAATCGGACACAACCTGGAGGTCTATGTGGATGACATCCTCATCAAATCCTTCCGAGCAGCCACTTTATGCAAAGATATGGAAGAAACCTTCCGTACACTCAGAAAGTATGGGGTCAAGCTAAATCCTCATAAGTGTCTATTCGGCGCTAAAGGAGGACGTTTCTTGGGCTATATTGTGACCGAACGGGGTATTGAAGCTAATCCTAGCAAGGTGAAGGCTCTTCAGGACATGCCACCGCCCAGAAACATGAGGGAAGTACAGAGGCTGCCCGGTCGGATTACAGCACTATCACGCTTCATCTCCAAGACTGCCGACCGGAGCCTTCCGTTCTTCAAAATCCTCCGCAAAGCTACAAAGTTCCAATGGAATGAAGACTGCGATCGGGCCTTTGAAGAACTGAAGACGTACTTAAATTCCCTACCTGTGATGGCCAAGCCAACTGTCGGCGAACCGTTGCACATTTATTTATCCTCAACCGAGCATGCTGTGGGATCGGCGTTAGTTCGGTCGGGAGGTGAGGAGCAACCTGTATATTTCCTTAGTCATATCTTGAAAGATGTTGAAACCCGCTACACCGGACTCGAGAAGTTGGCCTTTGCTTTGATCCTTGCCGCTCGGAGGCTTCGTCCTTATTTTCTGGCGCACACGATTATCGTCAAGACCAATAGCCCGTTGGGACGAGTGCTTTTAAATCCAGAAGCTTCCGGACGGCTCATCAAATAGACAACCGAGTTAAGCGAATTTGATATCCAATATCATTCCCGTTCGGCTATCAAAGCACAAGCCTTAGCCGATTTCGTGACAGAGGTGCAGGACCCGGAACCCGAAGCTGTGTGGAAAGTGTTCGTGGATGGATCATCCACTAGACACGGGAGCGGAATTGGCATAGTTTTGCTGTCCCCAAAAGGAGAGCGGATGCAGCTCTCCGTCCGGCTAGATTACCGAGCGACCAACAATGAAGCAGAATATGAAGCCCTTATTGCTGGATTGCAGGCCGCTCGGCACGTTGGAGCCGTCCGGGTCATCCTCTATTCAGATTCCCAGTTGGCTGCTCAGCAAATCTCAGGGATTTTCGAGATAAATAGTACAAGGCTCAAGCTCTACGTGGAGGCTATTGAAAAACTTAAGCTCAACTTTAGGGAAGTGATTATTCAGAAGATTCCCCGAGCGGAGAATCAAGTCGCGGATGAATTGGCCAAGTTGGCAAGCGCGTTATCCCCGGTCGGCTCTCAGAAGCCGATCGAGCAAGTATCTTTAGTAGCACATGTCGATCGGATGGAGGGCATCACCTACCCGAGCGACTGGAGGACAACTATTGTGGAGTTTTTGCGCTTGGGAGCTACCCCATCCGACCGGGAAGAAGCTCATTTACTGAAAAGAAGGGCTAGTCGATTCACCCTCGTAGGAGATCAACTCTACAAGAAGGCCTTCTCCCGTCCGCTCTTAAAATGCGTCAGCTGGGAAGATGCCGAGTACATCCTTCGAGAAGTGCACCAAGGTTCGTGCGATGGACATCCAGGCGGACGGTCATTAACCAGGAAGATTTTGCTAGCCGGGTATTTTTGGCCAACACTTCAAAAGGATGCTGCCCGGACCGTGGCAAATTGTCTATCCTGTCAGAAGTATCACAGCATGTCCCACCGACCGGCAGATGAGATGAAAGCATCAACTGTGGCCTGCCCGTTCGACCAATGGGGGATGGACATCGTGGGACCCTTCCCCATGGCTACCGGGCAGCGGAAGTTCTTATTGGTGGCGGTCGACTACTTCTCAAAATGGGTAGAAGCTGAGCCACTTGCAAAGATATCCGAGCAGATGGTTAAAAAGTTCATATGGCAAAATATCATCTGCCGCTTTGGCATCCCAAGACGACTCGTCTCCGACAACGGACGTCAATTCACGGGGAAGTTGCTCGGGGAGTGGTGCGAAAGTTATGGCATCGAGCAGCACTTCACATCGGTGGCATACCCCCAGAGTAACGGTCAAGCCGAGGTAACCAACAGAGAGATTCTCAGAATTTTACGGACTCGGCTCGACCATGAAGGAGGCAGCTGGGTAGACGAGCTACCGGGCGTCCTATGGGCTCTCCGCATGACACCAAAAGAGGGAACGGGCGTCACTCCATTTCACTTGGTATATGGAGGCAAAGCAATCATCCCGATTGAAGTTGGGGTGGAGTCCGTTCAGGTGCAAAACTATGATGAAGATAACGCCGAACGGAGGAGCATGGAGCTAGACTTGGTCGAAGAGGAAAGAGCTAAAGCGTCCGTACGGCTGATGGCGTACCGGCAACGTATGACACAGAACTACAACCGGCGCGTGATCCCCAGAGCCTTTCAAGTAGGCGACCTAGTTTGGAAGAAAGTTAAGCCGGTCGGAGATGTCGGCAAGTTGGAAGCTCCCTGGGCAGGACCCTTTGAAGTGGTCGAGAAGCTCCGTTCGGGTGCTTATTACCTCAAGGATGCGGAAGGTCGGATGCTGGACCGGCCCTGGAGTGCAAATCACCTTCAGCCATATAGAGCTGGGTGAGAGGTGCGCTGTTGCTATACTTTGTGTAAATTCAAAATAGCTGTACTCCTTTTGTCGCAGGAAACAAATTATTCCCAAGGCATTCTGTGTTCATAGCCGAACGACTGGTTATCCGAAGGCCCCCGAGCCGCTCAGCCGGGAGGTTTATATATACAAGCTTAGTTAAGGGAGACGGTCCGGCGTCTATAAACCCTCCGGCCGGGAAACCGGGAGACGGTCCGGCGTCTATAAACCCTCCTGCCGGGAAACCGGGAGACGGTCCGGCGTCTATAAACCCTCCGGCCGGGAAACCGGGAGACGGTCCGACGTCTATAAACCCTCCGGCCGGGAAACCGGGAGACGGTCCGGCGTCTATAAATCCCCGAGCAGAAGACCGACGAGCTCCGTCGTTAAAGATCGAGAGCCGCGCCGACCGGCTATAAATATCCGCGCCGACGAGCTCCGTCGTTAAAGATCGAGAGCCGCGCCGACCGGCTATAAATATCCGCGCCGACGAGCTCCGTCGTTAAAGATCGAGAGCCGCGCCGACCGGCTATAAATATCCAAGCGGAAGACCGTCGAGCTCCGACGTTAAAGATCGAGAGACGAGCCGGCGTCTATAAATCCCCGAGCAGAAGACCGACGAGCTCCGTCGTTAAAAATCGAGAGTCGGTCTGGCGACTATAAATACCCTGGGCGGGCGAACGAGTATCAGAGAATAAGAAACCACAGAAATCACAAAGTATTAAAACATTTAGGCTCGCTCGGACTTTGTTTAATGAGTTAAGCTGATCGGCCGTGTGACGGATAACACTTGGAGCATGACTAACTCTAAGCATAAACGTTAAGCAAACAAAAGAATATGATGGATAATGATCAGGAAGACGCAAGCAAAGACATAATTACATTAAAGGAAAGTATGCCGAACGGCGCGTACAAAAATTTTACATCCGCAGAGCGGATGAAATACAGAAAGTACTTGGAAGAACTCGCCTCACTCCGGGTCCTCAAAATTAAAAAAGGCGTCCGGGATATCGTCAATCATAGCCGCCAGATCAGAAGAGGGAATGCTCAGGTCAGCAGGAAGGTGCCTTCCCTTCTTCAGGTACGCCATGGTGACCTTGACCGCCTCGGCGAAAGTTGAGGAGACGTTGCCACCAAATTTTGCGCCGAACCGCTCCGAGCGGAGGTATTCCTGGTGCGCTGCTGCTAGGCGACTCGGCTCTCCCTCCTTATATTTTCTGAGCGCCGCCCGGGAGGCAATTAGCGAGTCTTGGAGAACTTTCTAGTCCACCTCCGCTTTAGTGCGTTCAGCGGAACGCCCATCCCGTTCGGCAGTCAGTTGGGCTGCCAGCTCCTTAGATTGCTGATCTAGGGCTCGGACTTCGACTTTCATCTTGTCCATGTCAGCGATCACCCGCTTTTTTCGGCTACTGGCACGCTTCACGTCTTCATCGTGCTTCTTCACCAAACCTTCAAGTCGAGCCACCTCTGTAGCCAGGTCGGCGGCCTTCTTCTGTTCGGCCTCACGGGCTTGTCTCTCCCGCTCGGCCGATGGACCCCCCGAGACTTGGAGTTTTTCCATGAGGTCCTCCAGCTCGGCCAGTCGATGGCTAGTGGCGATTTGCTCCGCCCAATGCTGTAAGAGAAATAACAAAATCAGGAACTGAACATTAGCATGGCACAGGAAGAAAAATGAACCTACCTGAGTGGCTTGCTGCATATGATTATCGCCGAGCTGCTTGGGCGTCATGAGAGCCACCCGAATCTGGGCGTCCTCAAAAAGTTTGGCGAGCGGACCCGTCAAGGTTATTTCGTGAACGGGGCTCGATGGCCGATCGGCAGACAATAAATATTCCTCCGATGGGAATCGAAGGGTAGTCTTGATGGTCGGGTGGCCGGCCGGCACTTCTTCAGCCGCAGTCGCCTTTCCCGAGGACTCCCCTATGGTTGAAGTTTCGCCAAACCGTCGTAAGCGACGACGAGTCCGTAGAGGAGAGCCAGAGGGCTGTGTGGTGGGCGAGGCCACGGGGGTCCTGATCTGCGACGGCGTGCGATCTGGAGAAGCGATCTCGATCGACGCCTGTGGTTCACCCTCTTGGGTTGGCGGAAGGCTGGAGCCTCTTCGACGTTTCCGCCGAACTTCCAGTGGTGAATCCCCGGCCTGGGGGACTCCCAGCTCGGCTGGAGCAGAGGAAATAGGATCCGCCTCAACCTCCGTTGAAGCGGACGGGGCAACCTCTGTTTTAGGAGCGGACTGCGCCCCCCCTCTCCTGCATCTGCCGGGTGGTTGGGGATGAGACCCCGCTCGGTGAGCTCTTTTTTGGTAGCCGCCTCAATTTCCACGGCCTTCAACTTCAGATGATCGGTAGCCTTGGAGCGCCGCATGACTTCAGCTGCAGTGGAAAAAATTAAAATCAGTTAGATAAAAAAGGTGAAGGGAGTAAAGAGTCTTTACCCATGCGGTAGGGGAGATTGGCCCGAACGGGAGATAATCCGAAAATGTACAACACCCCCTTGAGAAGCAACTGGTCGATTTTGTACCGCTGACCGGACAACCAGTTTGCCGCATGAAGGTAGGCTGGATTGCTTCTGAATTTGCCGAGCTCCGGCTGGGTCGGCACAGCGGTCTGCCATTTGGTTCTGAATGCTGGCCGCTCGGGAAGTCGTATATAGAAGAAGAACTCCTTCCAGTGCTTGTTGGAGGTCGGCATATTTTCAAAAAATTTGAAGCCTATTCTACTTTGGAAAATAAAAGTACCCAACTCGGAATGTTTGGGGTAGAAGAAGTAGTGGAATATTTGGGGGTCGAGTGGGATACTGTGCAGCCTAAAGAGGACGACCACCCCGCTCAGCAGCCTAAAGGAATTCGACACAAGTTGGCCGAGCGGGATGCGAAAATAATTACAAACTTCCAAAACAAAAGGATGGGTGGGAAATCTAAGGCTGCCCTGGAATTGGTCCAGAAAAAAACAAATGGTACCGATCGGCGGGTTATGGGGCCGGTCGGTCGGGTCGGCTACAACTATTTCATGGTCGTCCGGGATCCCGTACGTCCGAACAAGACGTCGAGCGCCCTCTTCATCAAACCGACTCTCCATGGTCATATACCAGGGACCATGAACATCAACAGCGGGTACGGAAGTG
The DNA here is from genome assembly GCF_018446385.1 of Zingiber officinale. Taxonomy (NCBI): domain Eukaryota; kingdom Viridiplantae; phylum Streptophyta; class Magnoliopsida; order Zingiberales; family Zingiberaceae; genus Zingiber; species Zingiber officinale. Next base: position 146,179,628 of record NC_055989.1, read on the forward strand.
CTCGCCATGACTAAAGTACCAAGAAAAAGAAAGAAGGAAGCCGAAAGAAACTCGGAAACGGAGGACAGATAAGAGTTCGCAAGCAAGGGAACGAAAAGAGTTCCACGCGAAAGGGAAAGGCCGAATGGAAGGAAGGGAGAAGCTTACTGAGGGAAGATGAACGGAGAGAATCACCAGAAAGCCGAAAACCACCAAGAGGCAAGAACTAGGACAGCCGGAATGATGCAGCCGCGGGCACCTTCGACGGAGGACGCGCAATGAAACAGAGAATGCAGTATAAAGGCGAAGACGAAGGCTTTATGCGAACGAGGCTGGTCGGCCTCGTCCGTCGGATGCAGGTCACGAGAGACGAGGTCATCATCTAACCGTCCATTTCAAAGTAATCGGCGTCCCATCGTACGGATCATCACCGCCACGCAAGAAGAGCCACGTGGCGCTCTGTCACCAGGCGCAATTAATGCGCCCATACCGCGCATGCTTCGACTTAATGAAAAGGATTTGCGTGATTTTCGAGAAGATTTAGACAAGCAAACATCCACGTTGAGCGACAAGACATCCAAAACGAAGAGCCGAGCGGCTGAATTTGGCATACGGGCCGAACGACGCAAGGGATATTATAAGCGACGGTAAGGCGACGACCGCCCGCTCGGACACATAGTCCAGTCAGTCGAACTCACTGCCTCCTTCGACTAGACTTGAAGGGAAGGCAAGTGATCCGGCGGTAAGAATGGGGGACCCACTTCCTGAAGGGTCCTAGCCTAGGACAGATGGAGGGCTGACTAAGCGGGTAATGACCGCGCCGAGCAGTTGAGCAGGTCCGAGCGGAGCCAAAGATAACCCAGCCATGAGCTTGGGTTTCCGACGCCAAGGCGGGAAGACTGATTGGCCGAGCGGGTGTCTGCCCGGTTGGGACCGAAGGGCCGAGCGGGTGGTCCGCTCGGCCAGGATAAGGGCGAGGATACAAAGATTAGCCGAACGACCTATTCGTTCGGCTCGGGATAGGGATGTCAGCAAAGGCATGTCTGATGATTATGCCGTACACAAGATTGCACGATGGAGGATCTCGCCGTCACATCATGGAGAGGTTGATACAGTAGCGGTATGACCTTATGGATGTCCTTCTGACAAACCCATACCTGGGCATGGTCGAAAGCAGGTGATTGCTTTGATTGGCGCGCCCAGGCTCCTTCGAGAGGTCTATATAAGGCCTCCATTTCTTCACCGGAGGTACGCTGGTTTATGAATCTCGGAAGCCACCTCTTTGTTATTCCTCGCCTGACTTGAGCGTCGGAGGGCCGTCGCCGGGACACCCCTCCCGGCTCGGTTTTGTTGCAGGTTCGCCGGAGCACTCGAGGATCCAGCAGGGAGCGCCACGTCCCCAGCGTCCTTTGACTTCTGATTCGGACAGGATCAAAACTGTTGGTGCAAGTTGCACCAGAATTAAACCTGAGTTTTGATGTTGTCAAAGGTTCAAGTTAAGTTTTGTTGTGATCTAACAAGTTAACTGAGTGTGCATGTTGTTTTCTCAACCAGAAAAAGACCTAGCTGGAGGTTAGACAGGAAAAGTCTTAGCAGATCGTGGAACCCAGGTGAAAGTCCAAGTAGGTAGAGAGGACCTGACGATTGACAGTGTGATCGAGAGGTCTGAAGGACCAAAGGTCGAAAAAAAGTCCTGGTGAGCCAATCAAGGCTAAGTGAAAAGTCCAAACAAGATATGGAGGATTAATGTTTGGCAGGTAGGTTGAGGTAAATAACTGGAGAAGCGACAGAGAGGTCAAGTTTCTGAAGGGAACAACCTAAGGTCTTTGATCCAACTGAAGAAATCGGGAAGGTTCCAAGTTGAAATCAAGATAGGTTATATTGTCTAATATTACTCATGTATTATATATTACTGTGCTAACCTTTGTATTGCAGGGATACTTTGTCTAACATTGTTTTGGAGGTTATGGCTTGATCGGTCAATTGAACATAGGGATCGGTCGACCGAACCAGGGTGACTCAGCACAGTTCAATCAGTAACGATCAGCAGCGAAGGAAACTACACTGATTGGTCGACCGAACCAAAGGATCGGTAGACCGAACGTTCAATCATTAAAGACACAGTAAATGTGAATCTCGGTAAATCTCGACGAACATGGATGGAGCCTGTTCGGTCGACTAAACAGAGGGATCGGTCGATCGAACCCTTAATGATCATTAATTACCGAAGATCGATTCTCAGCCAGGAAGGAAGGGAGCTGGTTCGGTCGACTGAACCCATAGATCGGTCGACCGAACATTGACGATTCTTATAAAAGAGAGCTCGAGGTCTGAGGCTGTGTAACGAAATTTGTGGGGTTCAAAGTTCATCTCTGTGCTAACTGCTGTTGTTCACGCTTCTTCTGTACAAGTCATCTACATGCAAGCAAGTGTCGACCAAGCTTCAACTTCATATACTGTCGGTATATTTTGTTTGTGCATTGTACTTAAACTTTTATAAGATAGTAGGTTATTACTATCTTATATTATTGCATACTGTACGCATTACTTCTTTCCGAAGTTTTTGGAAAGAAGAATCTTAGTGGATTGCCCATCGGTCCGATCAAGGATTGCGGGCCTTGGAGTAGGAGTCGGCATAGGCTCCGAACCAAGTAACCTAACCGTTCTTTATTTTTTCGCTGCACGACTTTGTTTTTAATGAGTAAAAGAAAAGTTTTAAAAGCGTGATATTCACTCCCCCCCTCCCCCTTTATCGCACTCCTTCGATTCAACAGAAACTGCCTCAGCTCTTCTTAATCATGCCTTAGTTCCACTTCAATTTTGGGATGATGTCATCCAAACCGTAGTTTACCTTATCAATCTTTTATCCATTCCACTACTTCAAAATAAGTACCCCTTGGAGAGACTTTATAATCACCCTCCATATTATTCTTTCTTCTGAATCTTTACTTGTGCATGTTATACTTAGCTACGACTTTACTCTAAACACAAGTTAAACCCTCGCTCTCAACAATATATATATTTTTTTGTTATAATAATTTGCATCATGAGTATCGTTGCCTCCATATTTCGACCGGACAGATATATATTTTTGAACATGTTACTTTTAATGAATATCTTTTCCCATATACAGTTACTACCTCGGCTCCTCCTTCAAATAATCAAGGAACTTATCTAATATCACCGAGTAATATACTAGAATCCTCATAGATTACTTCATCAGGACATATTAAAAGTACAAGGAGGATGGTATCTTGGATCCTGCTCCATCTCCACAAATTCCAGTAGACTCAGCGACTAGTGGTGATCTACTCTCTAGTTTCGATTCCAATCAGTCTGATCACTCATCTCCTAGTAGCTCTGATGATGATACTCCTCAGCGAATGCTTCCTCTAAGAGATATTTATACATAATGTCAACTAGTTTACACTCGTTATCCTTTTCCACGTGCTCTTATTACTTCTTCAAATTTTGTTGAACCTTCTAGCTTTACACAAGTAGTCAAAGATCTAAATTGGCGTGCTGCGATGACTACAGAGTTTGATGCTCTTCTTCGCAATGCAACCTGGAGCTTAGTTCTTTGTACTCCATCTATGAATATTGTGGGTTCTAAATGAGTATACTGAATTAAGTATCATGCAAATGGATCTATTGAACGTTACAAAGTTCATCTTGTTCCTAAATACTAAAATCAATAACCAGTTATTGACTTTAATGATACTTTTAGTCTAGTCATCAAAATTATAACTATCAAATTGCTACTATCTATAGCTGTTAGCTCTAATTGGCCGATACGACAATTATGTTGGTGCAATTTCCAGTAGGTCAAGGTTGACCTAGTTGACCAAGCGTAAACCTTGGTCATGGTTTCGATGTTTGACAATACAGAAAGACATGTAGACATGAACAATGCAGGTGCAGTTGTCCATGCGGAGAGATACTGATCAGGGTCTGATCAGGTTGGATGAAGAAGAGTCAAGTAGGTCAAGGTTGACCAGATACTTGACTGGGAAGTCTTAACTGGGATGTTAGGCAGTTCGGAAAGTCCTGGTAAGTGAAACCAGGCAGTTCGAAAAGTCCTGGTAAGTGAAGCCAGGCAGTCGGGAAATCCTGGTGAGTGAAGCCAGGTGAAAATCCTAGTGAGTGAAGCTAGGTGAAAGTGAAAGTCCTGGTGAGTGAAGCCAGGCAGTTGGAGAAAGTCCTGGTGAGTGAAGCCAGGCAGACGGATAAAGTCCTGGTGAGTGAAGCCAGGCAGTTGGAGAAAGTCCTGGTGAGTGAAGCCAGGCAGACGGATAAAGTCCTGGTGAGTGAAGCCAGGCAGTGGGAAAGTCCTGGTGAGTGAAGCCAGGCAGTTATGAAAACCCTAGTGAGTGAAGCTAGGTGAAAGTCCTGGTGAGTGAAGCCAGGCAGTGGGAAAGTCCTGGTGAGTGAAGCCAGGTGTGGAAGTCTGGTGAGTGAAGCCGAGTGTGAAATCCTGGTGAGTGAAGCCAAGTGAAAACCCTAGTGAGTGAAGCTAGGTGAAAGTCCTGGTGAGTAAAGCCGGGCAAGGGAAAATCCAGATGGATCAAGGGTGATCGGACATCTGGTGTTGAGAAGGTCAAGTAGGTCAAGGGAGTGACCGGATACTTGGCACGAAGAGAAAAGTCCAAGTGGGTCAAAGGGATTGACCGGACACTTGATGGGGAGTCTTAGTAGGTCAAGGGAGTGACCGGATGCTAAGCATGATGTACCAATAGGTCAAGGTTGACCGGATGTTGGTTTGGAAGATTTGGGACTTGGTTTGGGCAAAAACCAAGCTCTGGATTGATCAGTGGATCGATCCAGTGGTACACTGGGCATCTGGATCGGTCTGCAGACCGATCCAGCGATACGAGTGATCGGTCTGGTGACCGATCAGTAACCACACAGTGAGCTTCTGTGTGTTATCTGATCGGTCTGGAGACCGATCAGAAGGCCGATCAGAAGGAGGCAACAGGCTCGGGAAGGAACAGCTGATCGGTCTGGGGACCGATCAGCCTAGGGCCTGATCGGTCCCCATGACCGATCAGATAGGCTCTGGACCGATCAGGGTGGAACCTGATTGGTCCAGGCCTAGCCGTTGTGACTCAACGGCTAGGCTATTTCGGGCGTCTGTGTTCTGGCCTTTTTGCCTTGCAGGTTCGCAGGTTGGCTCAGGATATCAGAGGTTATAAAAGGATCGAGAGGCACTACAGAGTTACTTCTTCTTCCTCTTCTTCCTACTGATTGCTGAAGTATTTCTGCTTGAGCTTTGTTGAGCTCTTCTTCGCTGAAGCTTCGTGTGAGCTTCCCTCAGCTGGGACTTCAACTGGACAGTTGGTGCTGTGGTTGGATTCCCGTGAAGTTGCTGCTTCATCCAGTCGACAAGAAGGCAAGCTAGGGTTATTACATTTTTTGTATTGTACTTAATTTCTTGCTGTATTCTTGTACTCCTGTTTATCTTGCTGTTGCAAGACATTGTGGCGAGGTTTCTCCACCCAGAAGGAGTGATTATTAGCCGGGTTTCCGGGGTCTCATCCACCGACGGATTGGTAGGCTTCGTCCACCTTACGGACACGCCGAGGAGTAGGAGTTTCATCTCCGAACCTCGTTACATCATCGCGTTGAGGTTTGCTCTTCCTTATTTTCGTTTCTATTGTTTTATTTTCCGTTGCGCTAACCTGATTTGTAGAAAGAAACGAACGATTTGGGGCGGCTATTCACACCCCCCCTCTCTAGCCGCGATCATCGGTCCTATCAAGTGGTATCAGAGCGAGGTCGCTATTCGCCGGATTAACACCCGAGGGAGCACAAACTAGAGAATGGATCAACTCGGAGAAGACATCACAATTCCACCCTTCTACGATCGCGACGACTTCGCGTTTTGGAAGGTAAGAATGAAGTACTTTCTTATGACTAACCTAGTTAATTGGAGTTGTGTCCAAGTAGGTTTTACTCCTCCGATGGATAAGGAAGGAAAACCTCTCAAGAAGAAGAAGTGGACGAAGGAACAAATCCACCAATCCACAATCAACGATGAGGTAATGAAAATCATTGAATTTTCTTTGCCTAATGATATTTTGTGTAAGATAGGTGGATACAATGATGCCAAGGAGTTGTGGAACAACTTGGTTAAGTTCCATGAGGAGATCTCCAATTCAAGTCATGAAGAGGAGTCAAGTGAGCCAAGTCGCTCACTTCATGGAGGAATGAACTTAGAAGTTGAGGGCCACTCAATATCTAAAGAAGAAGAGGAGGAGAGTTCTTCTTCAAGTTCGGAGCAAGAAGAAGAAGCTTCTACCTCCGGAAGGGATGAAGGAGAGAGCGTTCATCCATCCTCAACTATAGGTAACTCAAGCCATTTAGTTTCTAGCAAATTACACATAATGTGCTTTGAGTGTAGGGAATTTGGACATTACAAGAGTAAATGTCCAAAGAGGGTTAGGAAGACTCCACCGGCGCCAAAGATCAAGGAAGCCGGAGTCCCGATACGCAAGAGCAAGGAGCACGTGGTGTGCTTCCAATGCAAGCGAAGGGGACATTATCGGAGCCAATGTCCGAGGGGGAGGCAACCTCACAAGGACAAGAAGACTAGCACATCGATAGGGGGAGCTAAGGCAAACCCTAAGGTAATCTCTAAAGCACATTATTGCAATAATAATAAGACACATGCTAGTAGCCTTATTGCTATTGTTAATAATGGTAAGCATGATAACATTAGAAATCGATACACATGCTTAGGTGCCAAACATGTTAGCCTAGATAAGGACAATTCTAGAAATGTTAACCCTAGAATTAACTCATCTAAGGCTAAGGAGAACCTAGGTAGAAACCCCAAAACAACTAGACACATGCCTAGGAATACCTTAAAGAAAAATGACAAATCAAGTCTTGAGGTATTAAAGAAGGAAAATCAAGTCTTGAGGTCAAGACTTGACATTCTAGAAAAGACCCTTAAAAATTTAGAGAAATCAACTCTAGGGTCTAGGGGTCAAAAATCCAAGTCCAAGGACAAGAAAGGTTTGGGTCACAAACCTAAGTCCCAAGTGGTCAAGCCCACTTATCATAATGTTCCATTCGATTATGGAACAAAATCTAGGGCTAGGAAGACCATCACCAAGGTCACAAGGGGAGTCACCCCTAGAGTGGATCTTGATGAGTCCCAAATGACAAAGGCTTTAAAGCCTAGGAGGGTCATTAGGAGGGTTGCTAGGGAAGTCATCCCTAGTGAATATTTAGTGAACCCAATGAGCTCCAATAGGTATTGGGTTCCTAGGAGCGTGATTTCATCACGCTAGATGAGTTAGGGTGTGCCAACCTTACTTGAGTAGGTAGTTAACCTAATCATGGCAAAAGGTGACACTTTAGGAATTTTCAAGGTGTAATCAAGCCTTGAAAATGAAATGAAAAGTTATTCCTAAGGTGATTAGGATGCGCCAATCATATTTAAGGAGTTGTCTAGGGTCAATCTAATTGGCACATAGTGATCTAAAAATCGTTAGTATATGATTTTAGATCTATTACACTTAGGAATATAGAACCTATGGCAAAATGATCAAAATTATCAAAAATGACAACTAAGGCTAGAATTAGGTATTTCCTATACCTTTACATGTTATTTGCCATATGCCATGTCATGACATCATATTTATTTTATGATCATTTAAAATGTCATGATAATGCTTAGGTTAGTTAAATGTCATGCTTTAATTAAGTTTCATACTTTATGCCATGACATCATGACATTGGCACATGTTTCCATTTATGATACAATTATATGTCATGTCATCATCTTGTGCATTAATGATCAATTAAATTGATTTAAGGACAAAAACACAACTTGATATGGAGATCAAATTGTAGTTTAGAAAATGCATGAGAACTTAACCTAAGATGACCTAAACCCATATCTCACATCAAAATTGACTTGAATGTGTTAGATACACCTTAGATGTGTGTGAGATATTAGGATGATGAGTTAGGATCAATGTGCATAGTTCTTGTACCTAGATGAGTCTAATTCTAAATTGGGGATCATATGGAAAGCTTGTGTACAAGTCATGTACATTTAGCCCTAAGATTGTGGTCCTAAATTGATTTAGTTTAAAATCATTTCAAAATTGATTTGAAAAACCTTGATGAAGCTTTTCTAGTGATAGCTCTCATCATTGAGCAAAGTGATACAAAGATGAGTTAACCTTGAGCTATTTCAAAGACTTTTGAACTTTGTATCAAGATTGAAAAATGGAAGTTATTTTCATATAAAACTATTTTTCCATGATAGTATATATTATGAGGAATGTATCCTCAAAATTTCACAATTATTGGAATTTTCTGTAATTTTCTAGAGGTTTCTGAATTTCGTGGGGAGAAATCAGAACTTATCAGACCTTTACCAGGTTTGTGGACCGATCAGAAGGATTTCTGATCGGTCCAGGGGAGCCTGGATCGGTCACTGTGACCGATCCAGAGGGAGCTTGATCGGTCTGGTGACCGATCAGGGCGTGCCAACCTGCTAAATTTCGACTGTTTGTCTGAAATTGCAGCTATGGAAGTGGTGTTTTAGAGTTCTAAAGGTTTGAAACTCTCCAAGACATTGTTGGTGCAATGGTCAAGGGGGAGTTGACCTTTAGGGGGAGTTTTACCTATTAGTCAAGGGGGAGTTGACTTTTAGGGGGAATTTTTACTCCTAAAGACTTGAGTGATATGGGATTATCACTAAATTGACTATTGACATTAGTATCAAGGGGGAAATTAAGGATTTCAATGAAAGGTATGAGACTTTCATTAGGAAGAAACTCTTGATCTTGATTCACTCTTTTTGATGTGTGTCAAAAAGGGGGAGAATGGAGAATGTCTAGAGAATGTTCAAGGAAGAACATTGGAGTTAGTGGGAGAGTTTGTTGATCACAACGAGTGAAGTTGTGAACAACGATAACTTACTCTTCAGGGGGAGAGTTTGTTGATGTGTGCCAATAGGGGGAGAATGAAGGGTTTAAGTTAGGCCTTCATTATCTAAGAAGGAGGTTGCCTTCTTAGAAGGAGAATGTAAGGTTGTAACTTATGTTTCATTACCTAGTGGCATGAAGAAAGTTGAGGCTATTGGATTAGCCTAACTTAAAGGTATTGTCAAACATCAAAAAGGGGGAGATTGTTGGTGCAATTTCCAGTAGGTCAAGGTTGACCTAGTTGACCAAGCGTAAACCTTGGTCATGGTTTCGATGTTTGACAATACAGAAAGACATGTAGACATGGACAATGCAGGTGCAGTTGTCCATGCGGAGAGATACTGATCAGGGTCTGATCAGGTTGGATGAAGAAGAGTCAAGTAGGTCAAGGTTGACCGGATACTTGACTGGGAAGTCTTAACTGGGATGTTAGGCAGTTCGGAAAGTCCTGGTAAGCGAAACCAGGCAGTTCGAAAAGTCCTGGTAAGTGAAGCCAGGCAGTCGGGAAATCCTGGTGAGTGAAGCCAGGTGAAAATCCTAGTGAGTGAAGCTAGGTGAAAGTGAAAGTCCTGGTGAGTGAAGCCAGGCAGTTGGAGAAAGTCCTGGTGAGTGAAGCCAGGCAGACGGATAAAGTCCTGGTGAGTGAAGCCAGGCAGTGGGAAAGTCCTGGTGAGTGAAGCCAGGCAGTTGTGAAAACCCTAGTGAGTGAAGCTAGGTGAAAGTCCTGGTGAGTGAAGCCAGGCAGTGGGAAAGTCCTGGTGAGTGAAGCCAGGCAGTTGGAAAGTCCTGGTGAGTGAAGCCGGGCAGATTGGAAATCCTGGTGAGTGAAGCCAAGTGAAAACCCTAGTGAGTGAATGTAACGACCCGACTCCTGGGTACTTGGCTGTGAGCCGGATCGCTACCTTAACTACTGAAGCTACTGTGCTGTACTATGCGGAAACTGGGTAAAATAAAATTTCACTAACTGACTTTATTAAACTGACAACTGGTACACCCATGCTGTTATAAGGAAGGGTTCAAGACCTTTCCGGTTGGGATATATGTGCTAAGGAGGATACTTGACCTCCCATCTGAGCTAGAACTCAAAGCTGACTTCCCAGCTAGCTGCTGTTCGATCCACGGATCGATCAAACTTGCCGCGATTCTGTGTCCTGCTGGATCGGTCTGCGGACCGATCCAGCAGAGGCTGGATCGGTCGGCAAGACCGATCCAGGTGTGTCTGGATCGGTCTCCAGGCACCGGGAGACGCTGGGATGCCTTCTGTTCGATGCTGGGTCGGTCGGCTGACCGATCCAGGGAGATACAGTAGGATACTGTATCCATCTGGATCGGTCGGCTGACCGATCCAGGAGAAGGAATGGCACTGGATCGGTCTGCTGACCGATCCAGGTTCTGATAGTCTGAAATGAAATCAGAATTTCTGATTTCCAACACTGATTCGTGCCAAAAATCACATACACAAGCTCTAGATACATGAAAAACACTCTAGTATGTAAATACTAACGTTCTAAATATGATAAACTAAACAAGACATAGTTTACTAAGCTATAACAACTAGTAACAAGACTAAGTCATTAAACTAGACATGTTAAGTACTAAAACTGAAATAAAAGCGTATAGATCCCAAGGATCTTTATTCCAGACCCCTTGCAAACACACATCATCGTAGCATCGCCCTCCAGCCTCCGCTAGTCCACTTTTCTTTTACCTGTATCTGCAGTATAAGAAAAGTAGCATCTGTAAGCTAAGAAGCTTAGTAAGAAACCATCTACCTCACAAAAACATGCAACGATGCGATTATGTTTTTAAAACATGTTGTTTGAAAACTGAACGGAGCATGTCAACATGGCATGACATACAAACATGTACTGAACTGATCATGGCATACAAACAAGCTGAGCATAGCATACTGTATCTGAAACTAAGCATGAATACTGAACTGGTCATGCATATACATCTAACTGGTCATGAACTCAAATCATGAAACTTAACTGAGATATTTAACTGAAACTGAAACTAAGTTAGTGTTTCCATCACTGATTACATATTTGGAAAACTATATATAATAATAGATGAAAATACTAAACATGTTCTTTGGGCCCGGCAACTGTACTTGCTGTGCGCGCATCCCTAACGAGACCCGGGATTGCAAGTTCCGAATCCAGTAGGGTCTACTAGGTTATCTGAACCTAGGGACTGACTGGGTTATCTGAACCTATGGACGACTGTGGGAGTCCAACCCAATGAATATCTGATCTATTGTTTTATTTTACTTTGCTGTTCTAGGTTATCTGAACCTAGAGCTAGGTTATCTGAACCTAGAGGCTACTGTGGGAGCCCACCCAATGGATATCTGATCCATATAGCTGTAATAACTGATAATAAACTGAATAAAATGTTTCTAATACATTTTACATGCGGGTAGGACGGCTACTGGTGCATCCTTCGAACTGGGCATTCTATCAATGCTTGGTGTGCACTAAAAGCACACCCTAAAACTGAAAACTGTAGAACTACTGAACTAATGCCAAAACTAACAAGCGAGAGCAATTATACTGCAGGTGAGGGGTTTCTTACCTCAATCGCAAGGTTTTCTTACGATTCTAACCGCTAGGTTTTCCGGAAAACTGCTCCGTTCGACGAACCGCTTACGTCCTCGCGTTCCTCTCGCGGAGAAGAACCTTTTTCGTGTTGGAGTCGTCGCTGGAAGATGTTCCCTTGCCCCTTGGCTTGGTGTGCCGTGCGTGAGGAAGAGGAGAAGAAGAGAGGTGCGGCGGTTTTAGGTTTCGGGTGAGGAAAAACTACGGTGAGAAATAATCTAAAACTTCTCACTTAAATCCTTATTTATATTTACTAATTAATTCACCCAAAAATCAATTATAAATATAATTGATTCCCTCTTCTTTCAGCACGGCCCTGCTGGGTTCAACTTGTTACTAGCATTATCCCTTACACCATAGGTCTCAGGTTCGATTCCCGCCTAAGTTATTTTGTGGTTCTAATTATTTTTGCTATTTTTCCGCTACTCGGAAAAATTCCGGAAAAATATCTAAAAATTCCAGAAAAATCATAGAATAATTTTAATGTAAGTTTGAGAATTTTTGGGTGTTACAATCCCCCATACCTTATAAAAAGTTCGTCCCCGAACTTAAAACAATTCTGGGTACTTCTGTCTCATGCTGGCCTCTGTCTCCCAAGTCGCCTCTGCTACTGTGTGATTTTGCCAGCTGACTTTGACTAATGGTACTTCCTTGTTCCGTAATTTCTTTACTGCTCGGTCTATTATCTGAATAGGCCGACTGTCATAGCTGAGATCATCACGGACCTGTACCAACTGGGGCTCAATCACCTGGGTGGCGTCTGGAATATGCTTCTTCAGCATGGAGACATGAAATACGTTGTGGACAGCTGACATCTCCTGAGGTAGCTCTAGCTCATATGCTACCTTGCCCACTCTCTTCGTGATAAGGTATGGTCCCACATATCTGGGAGCTAGCTTGCCCTTCTTCCCAAAACGCATGACTCCCTTCATGGGAGCTACTCTGAGGAAAATTGTATACCCAACTGAAAACTCTAGGGGTCTGCGTCGTGTATCAGCATAGCTCTTCTGACGGCTCTGTGCTGTCTCTATCCTCTGGCGAATCTGCTGTATGGCTGCTGTGGTATCTGCTACTAGATCTGTCTGAAGCTCTAGTTCCTTTTGTTCACCACTCTCATACCAGCAGATTGGTGATCTACTCCGCCCATAGAGTGCCTCATAAGGTGCCATGCCGATGGTGGCACGATAGCTGTTGTTGTATGCAAATTCCGCTAGACTCGGATATTTGCACCAACTTCCTGAAATCTAGGGCCTGAGCATATCTTGAGTGCACATTTACTCGCTCCGTCGACCATCATGCGGGATGGAAGGCATCTTTGAATTTTAGCGGGTGCCCATAGGCATGCACACTTCCGAAGTGTGATGTAAATCTCTTGTCTCATGCGATATAATGGTTCGTGGGACTCCATGCACCTGACAATCTCCTTGAGATACAATTGAGCTAGTTGCTCCATGGAATAGGATATTCGATAGCTAAGAAGTGGGCTGATTTAGTTAACATGTCGACTATTACCCGGATGGCATCGAAACCATTCGTGGTTCCGGAATCCCACTATGAAGTCCATAGAGATATCCTCCACTTCCATTCGGAATCTAGATCGGTGAGAACTCCTCACAGTCGATGTTACGCCTTAACCCTTTGTGAGTTAGGCAGGATCTTGACGTGTCGGCGATATCTCGCTTCATCCTGTGCCACCAAAATCATTTCTTTAGATCCTGATACATTTTGGTGGAACCGGGATGCATCGCATAGAGTCCTGTGAGCCTCGTCTAGAATCTATTTTCGTAGTTCCTCTTGATCTGGAACACAAAGTCTACACTACCCCACTGCCGGACACTCTGAACTCTCCACTTTCTGATTCGCTAACCCTTGCTTGATTTTCTGGATTTCGGGATCTCCTGAGCTGTCTGGATATCACCAAGTAAGGTAGATGCTAAGGACATAGCGGAAAGCCCGACTATAAGCTCGAGACTAAAAGGCGTAATCTCCTTCCTTAGGGGTGGTGACATAGCCGCTAAAGATAATAAGGTAGCACCGACTTCCTGTGCGTCTGCTACCTTATTAGCTTTCACTGGATGGTAGAGGATATCTATGTCATAATCCTTGACCAGCTCTAACCATCTGTACTGTCGCATATTCGGATCCTTCGAGTAAAGAAATACTTCAGACTTTGATGATCTGTATACACACTGAGCTCCGTACAAATAATGTCTCCAAATCTTGAGAGCGAACAATCTGCTGCAACTCAAGGTCGTGAGTAGGATAGTTCCTCTCATAATCCTTGAGTTGTCTGGAGGCATAAGCGATCACCTTGCCTGCTGCATCAGAACTGCTCCTAATCCCAATTAGGCGTCACTGTAGATGTCGAAGTTGTCCATGTTTTCTGGTATAGCTAAAATAGGAGCCTTTGGTCAATCTCCGTTTTAGTTATTGAAACTGTTCTCGCAGTCCTCCGTCCTGAAATTTCTTGTTCTTCCCGGTGAGAGCTGTCATGGGGAGGCTATCTGGAGAAGTCCTCTGAATTTCTGTAGCTTGCTAATCCCGAAAGCTTGATTTCCTTTGGCGTTCTGGGTCTCTTCGATTACTACGCTTCTATCTTCTTTGGGATCTACCATAACACCATCCTTGGAGATGATGTGGCCTAGAAAGGCTACTGGTCTAGCCAAAATTCACATTTCGTGAATTTGGCGTCAGCTGGTTCTGCTGAAGGATCTGCATCTGATGTAGCTGTATGGTCCTCCTGAGTGCCCGAATAGATAAGAATGTCATCGATGAACACGATGACAAACTTGTCTAAGTATTCTCTGAATACTCTTCATGAGGTCCATGAAAGTAGTGGAGCATTTGTTACGCCAAAAGGCATGACTACAAACTCATAATGTCCGTATCTGGTCCCGAAAAGTTGTTTTAGGTATATCACCTTTCTTGACTCTAACCGGTGATATCCTGATCCGAGGTCAATTTTAGAGAACAACGTGGCTCCCTTTAGCTGGTCAAACAGGTCATCTATCCCGGGAGAGGGTACTATTTTTAATTGTGACCTGGTTCAAGGCACGGTAGTCTATGCATAGGCGCATGCTTCCATCCTTCTTCTTCACAAACAACACGGGTGCTCCCCATGGTGAATGACTAGGGTGTATGAAACCCTTGTCAAGAAGCTCCTGTAATTGCTCCTGAAGTTCCTTCAGTTCAGCTGGAGCCATGCGGTACGGTGCCTTGGAAATTGGATTTGTGCCGGGAATGAGCTCTATCTCAAATTCAATCTCCCTGTCTGGTGCTAAGCCTGGTAGCTCTTCCGGGAAGACTGCTGGGTAGTCACAAACGACTCGAACCTCTGATAGCTGTTGGTTCTTGTCCTGGCTGGTGTTGACTACATTTGCTAAAAATCCCATGCATCCTGAATCCAATAGCTGCTGTGCTTTCAGTGCTGAGAGAAACTTCCTGGATTTTCTCTTTGATTTTCCCATCTACTCAAACTGTACTCCTGCTTCAGGTTGGAATATGACCTTCTATTTACGGCACTCTATAGAAGCGCCGTATCTGATCAGAAAATCCATTCCAAAGATGACATCGTAGTCAGTCATTTCTAGCACTATCAGATCACCAAAAAGTTCTCTGTCTGCTATAATGACTGGCACTGCTCTGAGCCAGTGTGTAGATGCCATAATGTCTCCTGAGGGTAGTGTTGTCAGAAACTGACTATTGAGTACCTCTGGAGGTGTTGCTAATTTCTCGGCAAATGCCCTGGATACATAAGAGTGGGTTGCCCCAGTATCGAATAAGACAGTTACATTATCTGTAAAATCTGACCTGTGACAGCTGTCGAGGCATTTGCTACGTCCTCTGGTCGGTGAGAAAATCACGGCATTCGTGATAGGCGTGGGGCTTCTAATGCCTACGACGATCATGGACCATCTAAGGCGACATACAGTGTAGCTGTTGGTGAAGCTCCATCTTGTATCGGTGAGGTGAGGAAGTGTTCTTGTTCGAGCCTTTGCTTAGCCATGTGCCCTTCCTGTCCACATTCAAAACAACCTCGCGTACCCTTGCGGCAAACTCCTGGATGATGTTTCCCACAAGTAGCACACTTGGGATGTCTGGAATGTTTTCCAGCTGGTCCTCCTTTTGGGTCACTGCTTGCCTTGCGTTTCCCCTTCCAGTTGGAGCTATGTCCCTGTTGTTTATGCTGAGTACCTGAGCCAACTTGTCCCTTCGGCTCTGTGGAAACCTGTTTCTGCTGGGTGATGCTGTGCTGATAGTGCTCGGTGATCAGAGCACTACTCACTAGCTCCTCTGTGGTTTGTGGCCTATGAACGCCACCAGCCACATTCATTGCGATCTCTGGTCTGAGCATCTTCAGTATCAACCGTACTCGTTCCTGTTGGAGTGTATACTGAAAGTCTAAGCTTTGTAAACATTTATTATGAATAAAGAATCACATTTGGTCAAATTGTCTACATTTAGTTGTAGTTGTTCAATTAATTTATATTGTAGATAACATAGTATGTGGTGTCACATGCAGAAGATAATGTTATCAGTACCTTATAAATTATAAACAGTAGCTCACGACTAAAATGGAAAGGAACAAACCATTAGAAGGTCGTAGTGTAATTACGTATTAGTTTATCTTGACTATATAATTACACTAGTACACTCAGAGTGTATTGAGTAGGACCATTTGAGGTCGTTTCTTTTATACTGACTTTATAAAGGAACAAAGACCTTAGTTATTATGGAAGTGTGTGCTCTTAATCCTAATATAATAACAAGCACATATATTTGATATTTATTTCTTTAATTTATCAATGGGTGAGATTTAGTTCGATGAATCAATAAACCCGATAAGTTGGGAAATAATATCACTTATAGTGTGTGTTGTTGATTATAGAAGGAAACTGTGTTCTAGAGATACTAGGTTGATAATGTCCTCAAGAGGAGCTCATAAGGATTGTCATGTTAAACCCTGCAGGTGGACTTAGTCCGACATGATGATAAGGTTGAGTGGTACTACTCTTGGACTAAGATATTAATTAAATGAGTTGTCAGTAACTCACTTAATTAGTGGACATTCGATATCTTAAACACAGGGAGACTAACACACTCATAATAAGAAGGAGCCCAAAAATATAATTTGAGATTGGTGCGGTAGTTCGATAATAGTTCTCTAGTGGAATGAATTATTATTGATAAAATTAAGTTGTGTGTTCGGGGCGAACACGGGATGCTTAATTTTATCGGGAGACCAAAACCAATTCCTCCTCTCGGTCCCTATCGTAGCCTCTTATTTATAGAGTACTATACCCACCTATACCCACCTTCTATACCCACCAATAGGGGGCCGGCCAAGCTAGCTTGGGAACCAAGCTAGGGCCGGCCTAGGTATAAGATTGGGTGGCCGGCCCTAGCTTGAACCCAAGCTTAGGTGGCCGGCCCAAATTAAATTAAAAAAGAAATTTAATTTTAATTTTTATTATGTGGAAGATATAATTTATTAAAGAGAATTAAAATTAAAATATCTCTCTTGTAAAAGATCTACAAAAGATTAAAGAAAGAGATTAGATCTCTTTCCTTATTTGTAGATTGGTGAGATATTTTATTTTCTCTTTAAAAATTATTCACATGTTGTAAAATTAAAATTATAGAAATTTCCTTTTTATCAACCATGAAGAGATTTTGAAGAGAAATTTTATTTTTTAAAATTTTCGGAAATAAATTAGGAAGTTTTAATTGTTGATTGAAACTTGTCCAATTTGATTTCATTAATGTGGCCGGCCATAAGATTTCAATTTGGGAAATTTTATTTTATTAAATCATGTCAAGGAAATTGAGGAAATTTTATTGTAATTAAATTTCCTAATTTGCCTAGACCAAGGAATATAAAAGAAGGGGTGAGGGTGCCTTCATGAAACAACCTCTATTTTATTTCTCTCCCTCTTTTGTTCCTTGGTGTGGCCGGCCATCCTTTCCCTCTCTTCTTCTTGTGGTGGCCGAACCCCTCTCTTTCCTTGGAGCTCTTGTGGTGGCCGGATACTACTTGGAGAAGAAGAAGAAGAAGGAGAGGAAGCGAGCATCTCTTGGAGCTTGGTTAGTGTTTTGATTTTCTTCCTTGGTGAAGCTTTTTCCTTTGTGGCCGAACCTAGCTAGGAGGAGAAGAAGGTGGTTGGTGGTTTCTCATCTCGGAAGATCGTTGCCCACACAACGTCCGAGGTTAGAAGAGGAATACGGTAGAAGATCAAGAGGTCTTTCTAAAAGGTATAACTAGTAATTTTTCTTTCCGCATCATACTAGTTATTTTTGGAAATAATACCAAATACAAGAGGCTTACGATTCTAGAATTTCGAATATGTTTTTCGATATTGTGTTCTTTTATTTTTTCTTTTCCTTGTGATTTGATTGTTCTTTTCGGTTAACCTAAAGTTATTTTAGGAAATTAAATATTAGCTTTCTATAAAAGGTTTTGTCTAGTCGGTGGTGGTTGCTCCCATATCCAAGAAGGTCATGTGCCTCGCCACGTCAGTACTGGGAACCGATTATGGAAATTAATATTTAATGGAATTAATAACTTAAGGTGATTTGGGTAGAACGTGTTAAGTTCCGCAGGAAACCCAACTCAAAACCTAAAAGAACGAATAGATTAAGTTTTGGATCAAACGTGTTAAGTTCCGCAGGCGATCCAAAATTTAATTTAAAAGAACACATGGTAGCTAGGAAAAGGTTTAGACCTTTGTACAAATTTTTTGTACAGTGGAACCTCTAGGTTTTACGAGTAGCAACCAACAGTTCCTTCTCTGTGCTGACTAGTTCTGGACACAGCCGGGCCAACCTGTTGAATTTCTTCACGGCTTCCTGAACTGATAGGTTGCCCTGACGAAATTCTGTAAACTCGTCATAGTGTCGGTTCGTGACTTGCATGTGAAAGAATTCCTCGAAGAATTCTTTCTCGAAGTTGGCCCATGTCATCTGGTTTACTGGCCGCTTCGATTTAATCCGCTCCCACCACATGCGTGCGTCTCCTGTTAAACAGAAGGAGGCACACTTCACCTTTTCGTGCTCTGGCCAGTCTAGAAACTCCATCGTGCTTTCCAGTGTTTTAAACCATGCCTGAGCATTCCATGGTTCGCTGGTGCCTGAGAAGTTCTCGGGCTTAATTCTCTGCCACTGGATAAGGTAAGCTTCTCTCTTAGCCCCTGCTACTGGGGCTACTGGGACTGGTACTGCAGGTTGAGCTGGTACAACCTCTGTGATTACTGGAGTCGTGAGGTTCGGTACTGGAGTGACTGGGGGAGTAGTCTGCTGGTTAGCCTTTAAGGAGGCTATCTCCTGCTGCTGTTCAGCTAACTGCTGCTGTAGCTGAGCCACTAGTGCTGTAAGGTCTGGGGGAGGCACTGAACTACCTGCCTCATGCTGGGGCTCAGCCGCTGATGCTTTCTTAGCTGGACGTCCTCGTACCATTTTCTAAATAGCAGAGAACACATATATATAACTAGGCTATCATGTTATAGTTAACTACTATCACTGTAAACATGAATTAATTAACTACCAACATGAGAGCAAACATGAAAGCACATATAACTGATATGAAAGCTGAAAACAAAACTGGGTGAGAGATGTTCTTACTTGGAAGCTGTAGGCACAATGCTGATGTGTGTGTAGGAAGTATGGAACTTGCTCTGATACCACTCTGTAACGACCCGACTCCTGGGTACTTGGCTGTGAGCCGGATCGCTACCTTAACTACTGAAGCTACTGTGCTGTACTATGCGGAAACTGGGTAAAATAAAATTTCACTAACTGACTTTATTAAACTGACAACTGGTACACCCATGCTGTTATAAGGAAGGGTTCAAGACCTTTCCGGTTGGGATATATGTGCTAAGGAGGATACTTGACCTCCCATCTGAGCTAGAACTCAAAGCTGACTTCCCAGCTAGCTGCTGTTCGATCCACGGATCGATCAAACTTGCCGCGATTACGTGCCGCTGGATCGGTCGGCAAGACCGATCCAGCGGGATCCATAGACCGATCGAGCACTGAGGCAGGGATGCCTTACATTCGATCTTTGGGTCGGTCGTGACCGATCCGAGGAGATCTGATGAGATCTTGTATCCATCTGGATCGGTGGTGGCCGATCGAGGAGAAGAATAACCTTGGATCGATCTGCGGCCGATCCGAGTTCGATAATCGAAATGAAATCAAATTTCGATTTCCGGCGATCGTGCCAAAATCACATACACAAGCTCTAGATACATGAAAAACACTCTAGCATGTAAATACTAACGTTCTAAACATGATAAACTAAACAAGACATAGTTTACTAAGCTATAACAACTAGTAACAAGACTAAGTCATAAAACTAGACATGTTAAGTACTAAAACTGAAATAAAAGCGTATAGATCCCAAGGATCTTTATTCCAGACCCCTTGCACACACACATCATCGTAGCATCACCCTCCAGCCTCCGCTAGTCCACTTTTCTTTTACCGGTATCTGCAGTATAAGAAAAGTAGCATCTGTAAGCTAAGAAGCTTAGTAAGAAACCATCTACCTCACAAAACATGAAACGATGCGATTATGTTTTTAAAACATGCGGTTTGAAAACTGAACTGAGCATGGCAACATGGCATGGCATACAAACATGTACTGAACTGATCATGGCATACAAACAAGCTGAGCATAGCATACTGTATCTGAAACTAAGCATGAATACTGAACTGGTCATGCATATACATCTAACTGGTCATGAACTCAAATCATGAAACTTAACTGAGGTAATTAACTGTAACTGAAACTAAGTTAGTGTTTCCATCACTGATTACATATTTGGAAAACTATATATAATAATAGATGAAAATACTAAACATGCTGCTGGGGCCCTGGCAACTGTACTTACTGTGCGCGCATCCCTACGAGACCCGGGATTGCAAGTTCCGAATCCAGCAGGGTTACTAGGTTATCTGAACCTAGGGACGACTGTGGGAGTCCAGCCCATGGATATCTGATCCAAGTACAGTGCCAACTGAATAAAAGTAAAATACTGAATACTGTTTTATTTTACTTTGCTGTTCTAGGTTATCTGAACCTAGAGCTAGGTTATCTGAACCTAGAGGCTACTGTGGGAGCCCACCCAATGGATATCTGATCCATATAGCTGTAATAACTGATAATAAGCTGAATAAAATGTTTCTAATACATTTTACATGCTGTTAGGACGCCTACTGGTGCATCCTTCTGAACTGGGCATTCTACCGAATGCTTGGTGTGCACTAAAAGCACACCCTAAAACTGAAAACTGTAGAACTACTGAACTAACGCCAAAACTAACAAGCAAGAGCAATTATACTGCAAGTGAGGGGTTTCTTACCTCAATCGCAAGGTTTTCTTACGATTCTATCCGCTAGGTTTTCCGGAAAACTGCTCCGTTCGACGAGCCGCTTACGTCCTCGCGTTCCTCTCGCGGAGAAGAACCTTTTTCATGTTGGAGTCGTCGCTGGAAGATGTTCCCTTGCCCCTTGGCTTGGTGTGCCGTGCGTGAGGAAGAGGAGAAGAAGAGAGGTGCGGCGGTTTTAGGTTTCGGGTGAGGAAAAACTACGGTGAGAAATAATCTAAAACTTCTCACTTAAATCCTTATTTATATTTACTAATTAATTCACCCAAAAATCAATTATAAATATAATTGATTCCCTCTTCTTTCAGCACGGCCCTGCTAGGTTCAACTGGTTACTAGCATTATCCCTTACACCATAGGTCTCGGGTTCGATTCCCGCCTAAGCTATTTTGCGGTTCTAATTATTTTTGCTATTTTTCCGCTACTCGGAAAAATTCCAGAAAAATCATAGAATAATTCTAATGCAAGTTTGAGAATTTTCGGGCGTTACAGTGAAGCTAGGTGAAAATCCTGGTGAGTAAAGCCGGGCAAGGAAAAATCCAGATGGATCAAGGGTGATCGGACATCTGGTGTTGAGAAGGTCAAGTAGGTCAAGGGAGTGACCGGATACTTGGCACGAAGAGAAAAGTCCGGTCAAAGGGATTGACCGGACACTTGGTGGGGAGTCTTAGCAGGTCAAGGGAGTGACCGGATGCTAAGCATGATATACCAACAGGTCAAGGTTGACCGGATGTTGGTTTGAGAGACTTTGGACTTGGTTTGGGCAAAAACCAAGCTCTGGATCGATCAGTGGATCGATCCAGTGGTACACTGGGCATCTGGATCGGTCTGCAGACCGATCCAGCGATACGAGTGATCGGTCTGGTGACCGATCAGTAACCACACAGTGAGCTTCTGTGTGTTATCTGATCGGTCTGGAGACCGATCAGAAGGCCGATCAGAAGGAGGCAACAGGCTCGGGAAGGATCAGCTGATCGGTCTGGGGACCGATCAGCCTAGGGCCTGATCGGTCCCCATGACCGATCAGATAGGCTCTGGACCGATCAGGGTGGAGCCTGATCGGTCCAGGCCTAGCCGTTGTGACTCAACGGCTAGGCTATTTCGGGCGTCTGTGTTCTGGCCTTTTTGCCTTGCAGGTTCGCAGGTTGGCTCAGGATATCAGAGGTTATAAAAGGATCGAGAGGCACTACAGAGTTACTTCTTCTTCCTCTTCTTCCTACTGACTGTTGAAGTATTTCTGCTTGAGCTTTGTTGAGCTCTTCTTCGCTGAAGCTTCGCGTGAGCTTCCCTCGGCTGGTTCCTGCTGTTGTAGGATTCTCGTGAAGTTGCTGCTTCATCCGATCGACAAGAAGGCAAGCTAGGGTTATTACATTTTTTGTATTGTACTTAGTTTCTTGCTGTATTCTTGTACTCCTGTTTATCTTGCTGTTGCAAGACATTGTGGCGAGGTTTCTCCACCCAGAATGAGTGATTATTAGCCGGGTTTTCGGGGTCTCATCCACCTACGGATTGGTAGGCTTCGTCCACCTTACGGACACGCCGAGGAGTAGGAGTTTCATCTCCGAACCTCGTTACATCATCGCGTTGAGGTTTGCTCTTCCTTATTTTCGTTTATATTGTTTTATTTTCCGCTGCGCTAACCTGATTTGTAGAAAGAAACGAACGATTTGGGGCGGCTATTCACACCCCCCTCTCTAGCCGCGATCATCGGTCCTATCAAATTAGATGTTTCCAATGCTTTTCTTCATGGATATCTTGAAGAAACTGTTTTTATGGAGCAACCACCGGGATTATCCACTTGCAACTTTCAACACACATGTGCTAACTTTATAAATCTATATATAGTATTCGGCAAGCATCTCGTGCATAGTTTCATTATCTATCTACCCAACTTCATACTCAGGGATTTTTTGTAAGATCGAAAAGAATTTAGATATCTCCACAATGGTATGATATTGCCCACTTTGAGTCTAAGTCCTCATGGTTTTGCTTTTGGGCTCTACCCAAAAGGCCTCATGTCAATGAAGATATCTTTTCTCTTATAAACTCATGATCTTTCACATATGTTTTTAATGTGGGACTATGTTTGCAACCTTGCAACCCTAACAATCCCCCCTCAAACAACGGATCACAGGCTTGCCACGTCCGGTCCTCGACCCACCAAGTCTTCCTGTCCCTCGGTCCACCCGACCTACTAGGACTTCCTTGCCTAGTCCAACTAGGACTTCCTGCCTGATGTCTGGTCCTCTTGATCCAAACATAGGAGCCTCCACTTTCTTTGTTCGAGGTCAATATTGTACCCACATGGCTCAATTAGACCATATCTCTTGTGCACAGTCGGCGGTTAAACCTTTTGGTAGTTCGGGCTCTGATAACAATTATAAGATCGAAAAAAATTTAAATATCTTCACAGTGTTATGATATTGCTTACTTTAGGTCTAAGCCCTCATGGTTTTGCTTTTGGGCTCTACCCAAAAGGTCTCATACCAATGGAGATATTTTTTTTTTTATAAACCCATGATCTTTTCCATGTGTTTTCAATGTGGAACTATATTTGCAACCTTGCAACCCCAACATTTTCTGGCTCAAAAACTGACTCTTCCCTATTCTATAAAATAAGGAACTTTCAATATTTATTCTGATTTATGTGGATGATATCTTAATAACTGGTAGTGATCAAAATGACATTACTTCTTTACTCCATTTTTTTTATCAAGAGTTTCCTATTTGGGATCTTGGCAATGTTCATTTTTTCCTTAGTATAGAGTTTCTCTCACATTCTGAAGGTTGTTTTCTCTTTTAGAGAAAATATATTACTGGACTTCTACAATGAGATAAAATGGATAGTGCATGCCCTATCTCCACACCAATCATTGAAGGTGATTTCACTGCACTTTCATCCTCCTCTTCAATGACTGACTCTCAGATCTATTGAAGCATTGCTGGTATCCTACAATATCTCACAATTACACAACCCGATATTGCTTTCGCCGTCAATTGTCCCTGTCAATTTATGTATGCTCCTACTGAACACAATTAGGAAGGTGTTAAGAGAATTCTTTGATATCTCAAAGGCACTATTCTATATGGTCTTTTTTTATATTGTCAGTTCTCATGAGAGTTGATTGCCTATAGTGATGCAGATTGGACTGGATCTTTCGAAGATAGATGTTCTACTAGTGGATATGTCATATTTCTTGGGCGAAATCTTGTTTCCTGACTTTCAAAGAAGCAACCTACAGTAAGTACTGAAGC
Organism: Zingiber officinale; assembly: GCF_018446385.1. Lineage (NCBI taxonomy): Eukaryota > Viridiplantae > Streptophyta > Magnoliopsida > Zingiberales > Zingiberaceae > Zingiber > Zingiber officinale. Next base: position 146,203,793 of record NC_055989.1, read on the forward strand.
TGAATATAAAACTATAACTAATGCGACGTCAGAAATTATTTGTCTATAATTTATTTTTTCGGAATTACATTTTTCCCAACTTTTATGCCCAAAATCTGGTATGATAATATTAGAGCTACTCATCTTGCAGCAAATTCTATTTTTTATGCTCGTACCAAGCATGTAGAGATTGATTTTCATTTCTTTGTGAGTGTGTGACAACTCAACAACTTTCAGTTTCTTACATATTTACTGAAGATCAAATTGCTGATATATTTACCAAGCCATTATCCAGATAAGGTTTTACTAAGTTAGCACTCAAACTCAACGTTTAGGCAGTCCCGTTGAATTTGTCGAAGGTAATGACAATAATGGAAAATAATCTCAAATTAATTTTAATCAATTGAGATTTATTATATTTGACATCATAATCAAAATCAGTATCACAATCAAGATTAACATGAATCAAATAACAAAAATAATACTTCCAAATCTATTATATTTATTACTATGTCTATAATTATATGTCATATTTAATCTTTACATTATTGCTTGGACAACTTGCATAAATAAGCCTATTGGTTTTAGTAAATTACAGATAAAATAATTATTCTCTATTCTATTTCTTTCCTCTATCTATTAGTTTCTACAATTATATCCAAGTTGAGAGATAATAATAAGGTCGATCTCACGACTCTCGAGTATCTGCGGAGCTGGAGAGATAATAATAAGCTCAATCTATGGCTCCCGAGTATTGGTGAAATTGGAGAGATAATAACTCGATCCGTGACTATGTTCATGTCGAGAGAGAATAATAATATCGATCTTGTGACTCTCGAGTATCCGTAGAGTCAGAGAGAGGATAACTCGATCCACGATTATATCCGAGTCGGGAGAGAATAATAAGATCGATCTCACGATTCCCATGTATTCGTAGAGTCGGAGAGATAATAATAACTTCGATTTCACGACTCCTGAGTATTAATTGAGTTGGAGCGAATAAATAGATCCACGACTATGACCGAGTCAGAAAATAGTAATAATAGTCGATCTCATGACTCCTGAGTGCTTGTGGAGTCGAAGAGATAATAACTCGATCTATGACTATGTTCGAATCAGGAGAGTTTGAGCCCTGAAAAGGACACGGGCAATATGATATATGCTTGACCCCTGTGCAAGGGGGAAGTTGATATCGCAGCTGGATATATCTCGACCCTACTATGCCTAAGTCAGGAGAGTTTGAGCCTTGAAAAGGATACGGGTAATACGATATATATTCGACCTCTGTGTAGGGGGAGGTTGATATCGTAGCCGGATAAATCTTGACCCCGACTTTGTCTGAGTCGGAGGAGTTTGGGCCAAGAAAAGGACACAGACGATATGATATATGTTCAATCGTTGTACAGGGGGAGGTTGATATCACAATTGGATAGATCTTGACCTCGACTATATTCGAGTCAGTGAGTTTAAGCCCTGAAAAGGACGTGAACGATACGATATCTGCTTGACCATTGTGCAGGAGGAGGTTGATATCACAGTTGGATAGATCTCGACCCCGACTATGTTCAAATTGAGGAAGTTTGAGTCTTGAAAAAGACGTGAGTGATATGATATATGCTCGATCCCTGTGTAGGGGAGGTTGATATCGCAGTCGGATAGATCTCGACCTTAACTATATCCGAGTTGGGAGTGTTTGGACCCTAAAAAGGACACTAGAGATATAATATATGCTTGACCCTTATGCGAAATAGAGATTGATATTATAGCTGGATATATTTCGATCCCAATTATATTTGAATCAGAGGAGTTCCCCCCTCCGAAAAAAAAATCATTAATTCGAGATTAAAAAAAAATAATCGACTGCAACAATGAAGTACCTTCAAGTAAAATTAGAATTCATATTGAAAATATAGAATTAAATACGTTCGAATTTGAGATGTTTTACGATGGTCGGTTACTGTCCCGGAGATAATAATTTAATTCCTGGCCTCCGAATGCTGGTGGGTTCCCAGGGAATATAAAGATAATTATGATCCCAGATGGTTGAATTAGAATGCTCTTCCCAAGGCAGCAAGGTGCATACCATCAACTCACACCAGATGATGACAAGAGAAAATAATATAATAGAACCTGAGTAAGTGCCCTCCAAATCCAGATTGCCAAAAGAAATCTAACATTGAGGGTAATGTGTCAGAATAATATGCAGCAACTTAATATTATGAAACTAACATGGAGGAAGAATAAAGACGCTGACTAAAGTTCGCAAGTCAACTGTTTGAAGTAAACAGGATAACGACAAGCTGATTAAAAAGAACCTGTTGCGGGGAAAACATCAGCATGCGCCCTTGTAATTCAAGAATCAAGAGCAGGACTTAGGCAACTCCCCTTCTTCATTACTGATCTCTCAGCGCAATTGATCCTGAGACACAATTTTCGACTTTGCTCCGTGCTCTCGATCGGAAGCAAGCTAAAGATCCACTCGGGAGAGCTAGCAATGACCATGGTGAAGCGCATGGCTTACTTTTGTCGTCTCCCTTCTCAGCTGTAGCATTACACAACAATTACAAACTCCAAACACAGTCCAACAAAGAAACTTCATGATTAAAATATAAACCCGGATACCGGCTCGCTACTTTAGACATCCATGATGTTAAGATAATAAAAGTGCTCAAGATGTGGGTGAAAATAATCAACTACTGATGCAGGCTATGACTACATTATCAAGAAATCCATGATGTTTTTTCTACTCTTGTTCTTTTTGGCAGAGGCGTCCTCGGTCTTCATGAAAAACTGGGAAGGGAACCGCACCCTACCATTCATATGGGTGACGATGTCGAGTAGGCCTTCTCTTAAATTTCTTCATGTAGAACAACGATTTCCCATGTAGAGTAACAAATATCAAAGGATTTACTGGGAGGCTTGGCGAAACCACTCTGACGACTAAGTTAGTATAGAGGTTTTGAAATACATAAAGAAAATACAGTAAAGTAGTTGATCATAAAGTATATGAGATAATAACATTCTCGAAATCTGAGAGCATCATAGAGCCTCCTTAGCTAAAATAGAACCCCTTTCTTCTTGGCGCCTTCTCCTCTCTTATGAGGAGAAGCCCTAATGCTCGTTCATTAGCATTTAAGGAGTATTAAGGCTATTAAGGAGCATTAAGGGGTATTAAAGTATGATTAAAGGGGCATTAAGGAGTACCTTGTAAGCCCTATGGTCACTGAGTCAAGAGACGACATACCACATGGACACTGTGTTGACCATATCAAGGGACATTTCACCTGGCTACTGTTGTGCTGACCAAGTCTTGCTATGTGGAAGCTCTATTGACCATGCCTTGACCTGACCATATAGCTTCCCCGTTGACCGGATCAAGGACCGTTACATAGACCATTACTTACCTCCGCATCAGTATCAATGAAACCAATGTTGCATACAGGTTAACAGTACTCAAAGAAAGGTGCATAGCATTGATCTCACGTAGCCTGTGTTGATTCTAAGATGTATGAAATTTAATTACGAAAAAAAGAAAAACTATAGACTTACAATGATCCGTTGAAGAAATCATAGAAGAAAAAGTTTTCCGATGATCTTGTGTTCTTCATTTTTGTTGTTGGAAGAGTAATTACGAACGAAAAACTTTTCATAAATCCATGAACCAAATTTCTTTACTTCCGTGAATGATTAAATTATTATCATTTGATCATATTTGATCTAAATGTAATTAAATCAATCGATGATTTAAATTAAAGTTGGGTCTGATTGAACTAATTTAGTTCAACCTCATTTTGATTTGAACCTAACTAGTTTAAAAAAAACTTTTTTTTTAAACCTACTGTTATGCAAATGATTTAATATCAATGTGCATGGGAAAAATCATCGTGGGAATCAAATCTTATGTTTTTTTTATTTAAATCTAACTTTTCCCCAACTTACGAAGAAACTTTTTAATCGATTAAAACAATTGATTAAATTAATTTAATCGATTAAAACAATCAATTAAACAAATTTTTTTTTTGTCGCTTTCTTTGTTGCACGCCACCCACGCCACCTCAACCACGACAGCCACAATCGCCGGCCGTACCAGATAATTGTTGGCCTACTGGGCGGTCGTCGGTCCTACTCTATCACGATTCTGTGCCGTCGATCGCGAGTTCCTCGTAATAGGGCAAAAATCGTGACTTCGCGATGTTGTCAGCTCTGGGAAAAAAGAGCCACACGCAGCCACTATTTCCCAGCGACTATGCTTGATGCATGGTTGACAAGGGTTTGGGTCGCCGTTCTTTTCCTCCATGGCGATTGGTATTTCCCAGCAATCGGCGATGGTGGCAGATCGTAACATTGTCACGATTTCGCTTGGCAAAAGCAGAACGTGATGGAGTTAAACTCCGCGCGTTCGCGATAAGTTTAATTTTGATGGCGAATAGGGGCCAAGAAGGCATACAATGGGATAAGTTCAATGCTCTTAGAACTCAAACTGCTCTGATACCATTGCTGATTCTAAGATGCATGAAATCTAATTGTGAAAGAAAGAAAAATTGTAAACACTTATAGTGATCTGCCGAAGAAATTGGAGAATAAAATTTTCCAATCTTGTGTTCTTTGTGTTGGCTCAGCGGGGCCGGTAAGAGGGCGCAACGTTAAAAAATAAAACAAAACCTTCCTCTATTTTTTCAACTAAGATTAGTAGTACTATCACAATAATTATAAACTCAAATGAACAACTACTACAATTAAAAGAGGCTAACAGGTTTAACTTGTTTACAACCTAGGTGGTTATTAATCCAAAGTGGTTGCAAAGCTCCATTAGAAATATCTCCTTCGTGTAGGCGGAGAAGCTTCTTACAATCTATGAAAATCTCAGAAAAGACTAGAAAATTGATTACAGCAGTTGTTGTGTTATTTCCTAACTCCAGGGGCCTTTTTATACCTTATGGAAATCCTATCCGTAACTTGAGGGTGCCTCCCAAAGACTTGGAGGGCGCCTCCAACGAGATGCCAAAGGATAAAACTTTATCCTTTGACAACGGTTAGAAATTTGGTCAAGGGCGCCTCCCATAAGTATGGAGGGTGCCTCCATGCTTATGGAGGGCGCCTTTCGCCTGAAGGTGGCGGAGGCGCGGGCGCACCTCAGAGGCACCCTCAACAAGAGGGTGCCTCCAACAGTCTTTACAGCCTCTCTCTGCTTCGCTACTGCTATGATCGCCTGGATGATTGCGGCCAACCGAAATAGGACTCATCCGAATCCAATTTCTAGCATTCTCCTCGAGCAGACTTCCACTCTGGCTTCTCGTGCCTCGAACATCGCGTACGTTCTTCTCGTCCACCAGTGTACTCTTCCGCAACATCTCATCCCTCGAATGCACCAAGCACGTCGACTCTCTTCCCGTGCCATCCTTCTTGCTAGTTGCGTCTTCCGCTCAACTTCTTGTGTTCTTAAGCTCTTGCACACTTAGACACAAGGATCAACATAAAACAGGAGTTAACTTAACTTGGTTGATCACATCAAAATAACCACGGGGGTCTAACAATCTCCCCTTTTTTTATGTGCATCAACCCAAATTCAAGTTAGGGTAAAACAAACAGAAAAAATAAATTTGCAAAACTTTTTAAGTTTGTAAAACATTTTAAATATTAAGTTGCAATATAATAAATTAAAAATTTGAGTATTATTTATAAGTAAAAGAAATAGCAAAATCAAACATAATTGATAAAAAAATGTAACTCCCCCTAAACTTATATCTATTCCTCCCCCTTTGATCACATAAAAAACTAGGGTAAAATAATAATTTTAAAAATTTTGAGATTAAAAATTTTCTAAGTAATAAAATTTTCAAATAATTGACAAATATTCACAAGTTTACCAGTTTGTCAATTAAATATTCAATTTAGTAATTGACTTCTAGGCTGTGGCAATGCACTAGGTCTTCTTGGTTATTGGATCATCAACCACTTCTAGACAAAGCCTTTTAAAAAATTTAAACATTTAATTTTTCTGAAAGCCTTAAATCCCAAAAAGTGTTTAATCTAAATAAGATTTTGGAACCCAATATAGGTTCCTTCCTACTGGGTTAATTAAGAATTTGGGAGGGTATATATCTTTTGAGAATTCTTCTAAGTTGTCCTTGATGATGTCTAATATACCAATTTAATCTACTATACTTTCCATACTTTGATTTTTGACAACTGTTCAATTTCAAGTATGCATGATCATTCAAGCTTTTGATTTGAATTTTTAAATTATCATTTTGTGATTTTGAATTATCTAACTGTCTTTTTAAATCAACGTTCTCTTTTTTTCAATTTTACTAAATCTTTCAAAAGTGCTTTAATGAACTGAAAAGAATGCTCGGGTGAAAGAGCACATACCTCACTTACGTTCTGATGCTTCCCCTTCATCGCTGTTTTCTTCCAATGATCCTCCCCCTTCATCAATGCTTATTACTGAACTGGTTTCATCTTCCTCTTGATGGGTTGCCATTAGAGCTAGTCCGACGTAGGCTTCGATTTCGGATTCGGAGGACAACGACTCATCCCACGTGGCTTTGAGATTATGTTTAGGCTGAGCTGACTTCTTATTCTTTTCCTTGTCTTTGTTCTTCAATTTTGGACAGTCATCCTTGATGTGCCCTTCTTCATTGCAATTGTAGCATCAGACCATCCTTTTGTGTCCTAAGTGGTTTCTCGTTTACGATTTAAATTTATTAGATTTAATAAATTTATTAAATTTTCTTACCATTAGGGCTGCTTCGGCTTCATCGATGGATGCTTCGGAGTCTTGATCTTCCGTTCTTGCCTTTAGAGCAATGTTGAGATCTGTCTTTTCTATTTCTTTAGGATTTCCAATTCGAGTTTCATGAAGTTTAAATGTGGAAAACAAACTCTCTAGCATACTTACCTCAAAATCCTTAGAGATGTAGTATGCATCAACTAAGGATGACCATTCTGGAGTCCTCGGGAAGACATTGAGCGCATATCGGATTGAGTCTCGATTTGTTACTGATTCTCCGAGATTTCTTAGCTGAGTGATGAGCTCTTTGATTCATGCTTGGAGTTGTGCTACCTTTTCTCCATTGTTCATCCACAGATTTGTCAACTGGGTTCGGAGGATGTCTCGCCTTACTAACTTTGCTTCCGAAGTGCCTTCATGGAGTTCTAAGAACTTCTCCCAGAGCTCTTTGGTGGAGTCTTAGCTGCCGATTCGATTGACTTCCTGGGGCAGAAGAACGTTGAGCAGATTGACTTCCCAGAGTTTCAAAGCAGAATTCCATCTGTTCAACGTTCTTCTGCTTTATCATTCTCCATGAAATCGGCTTGTTCCTTCTTCATCCACTGATATTCTTCTTTGTCTTTTGAAACTATAAAACCATATTTCATTATTAGTAGAATTTCGAAATCTATTTTGAAGAATACTTCCATCCGGCATTTCCATTGTGCGAAGTCTCGCTCAAATTTTGGTGGGTGAATGCGTGCACCAGCCATCGTCTTGATCTTAATGCTTCAGTCGGCGGTTACTCCTTTTAAGGAGGTTGGATTCTGATACCACTTGTTGGCTCAGCAGGGCCGGTAAGAGGACACATTGTCTGTTAAAAAATAAAACAAAACCTTTCTCTATTTTTTCAACTAAGATTAGTAGCACTATCACAATAATTATAAACTCAAATGAACAACTAATACAATTAAAAGAGTCTAACAGGTTTAACTTGGTTACAACCTAGGTGGTTGTTAATCCAAGGCGGTTGCAAAACTCCACTAGAAATATCTCCTTCGTGTAGGCGGAGAAGCCTCTTACAATCTATGAAAAGCTCAGAAAAGACTAGGAAATTGATTACAGCAGTTGTTGTGTTATTTCCTATCTCCAGGGGCCTTTTTATAGCTCTTGGAAATCCTATCTATAGCTTGAGGGTGCCTCCCAAGGACTTGGAGGGCGCCTCCAGTGAGGTGCCAAAGGATAAAACTTTATCTTTTGGCAACGACTAGAAATATGGTCAAGGGTGCCTCCCATAAGCATGGAGGGCGCCCTCCATGCTTATGGAGGGCGCCTTCCGCCTGAAGGTGGAGGAGGCACGAGTGCGCCTAAGATCATGCTCCTTCAACCCTTGTTGAGGGTGCCTCTAACAGTCTTTGCAACCTCTCTCTGCTCCGCTGCTGCTCTGATTGCCTGGATGATTGCGGCCAACCGAAATAGGGCTCACCCGAATCCAATTTTTAGCCTTCTTCTCAAGCAAGCTTCTACTCTGGCTTCTCGTACCTCGAACATCGTGTACGTTCTTCTCGTCCACCAGTGTACTCTTCCGCAGCACCTCATCCCTTGGATGCACCAAGCCCGTCAGCTCTTTTCCCGTGCCATCCTTCTTGCTAGTTGCGTCTTCCGCTCGACTTCTTGTGTTCCTAAGCTCATGCACACTTAGACACAAGGATCAACACAAAATATGACTTAACTTAACTTGGTTGATCATATCAAAATAACCACGGGGTCCAACATTTCGTTCTTGTTGTCGGAAGAGTGATTACGAACGAAGAGCCCTTTACAAATCTACAAACCAAATCCCTTTGCTTCCATGAATGAACCCCCCCCTTCCAAAAAAAAATTGATTTGCATGGATGCTTTATAGGGAGAAGAGTGAACACCACATACCCACTCTCTCGGCAACGTGTGCCACTCACTTGGCAACATGTGTAGTAATAGCACACGTCTAAGCACATGTCCAACAACCTAAAGTATTAAAGTATGATGTTGTGAAATTGATACAAGTAGTAGATACTTTTGAAAATAATTTTTTTAGTAAGCCCAAATAATTTTGCGACATTTACATTATTAAGGATTAAACTTTTTTTTTATAATTTTCATTTTTATTTGTTTACATATTTATTTTAATATTGTTATTCATCTTTTCAGGAGAATTTAAATTTGAATTAAGCTGTCAATCAAGTGGATTGCAATGAGGGTGGTTTACTGTGCTAAACTTCTCAAAGATGTTTCTATGCCTCTCTCTTAGTCTTTGAGGTCTTGCACTATCAGACCCCTAGTCAAAGCTAGGGATTTCGAATTGAACCCCGATTTGATCCTTATTATCCAACAACAATAATTCAAAGACACACTTTCATAAGATCCATACTGATATTTGAACGGCTTTTTGACATGCTGTGATACAGCGAAGCAGGATAGTGTTTCCAAAGATGCAATCAAATTAATGGATTTAGTTTCTCTTTAACATGTAAAGCTAGTGATTGATTATACTCGCTCCCATCAGGAAGTATCACAACTTGGGGACAGATGGAGAAATATTTTCTACCAACCAAGATAGCAAAATTGAGAAGCCAAATCATAAGGTTCAAATAGTCAAAAGGAGAATCATTGTTTGAGGCTTGGGAAAGACTCAAGGGACTACTGTTGTAGTGGCTCCATCATGGTCTTAAAGAATGATTCATAATTCATCTGTTATATATGGAGATATCCAATGCAGTAATGATTTGACTAGATTTGGTAGCATGGAGTTCTTTGACGAGGAAAAATGTGGAAGAGGCTTATTTGCTTATTGAGGATAAACATCAAATCTAAACTTATGGGGGAAGGATAAAAGAGAGAATCCCTATAATGAAGACAAAGACAATGTTGATATAATGACACAATGTGTAGTCGAGCACAGAATGATTCTAGAAAGTAATTTGGAGAAAATAAAGAAAAATGTTGAGGTTATGAATCGGAGAATCAACAAGATAAAGGAAAGAGTTAAGAGGCTTGTGTCCAAGGGGATAGATCTTTTGCTAGATTGTTCAAATCAATACCTTGCTCCATTTAAGATAATGTTGGGCAAGTCATATTGCAAAAAGAGCAAGGTCCTGGAAGTCAGGAAGAAACTTCATATCGAGACAATTTCACCAAATAAGATGTCGCAAATGCCTAGTTATGCAAAGTTCCTAAAAGATGGATGATCTCTAAAAGTGAAATTGGAGGAACAAAGTATTATCACATTATCTAAAGAATGTAGCACTCTAATTCAAAATGACTTACTACCCAAATTAAAAGATCCTAGGAGTTTTTCAATACCTTGTACTATTGGTAACGCCAGTATTGATAGAGCTATTTGTGATTTGAATCTAGTGCGAGTCTTATACCACATACATTATGCAAAAGAATTGGACTTACTGAATTGAAACCCACAAATGTGTCCTTATAGTTGGTGAATCATTTAGTCTAATATCTCGTGGGAAGAATTGAGGACATACCAATAAAGACTGGAGGTTATGTAGTGCCTATAGATTTTATGATATTGGATATGGAAGAATATATGCATATCCCTCTCATATTAGGGAGACCAATTTTAGCTGCAATCGGCGTGGTAATTTATATCAAGAACCCCCAATTCTCGTTGATGATAGCGGGAGAAAAAGTTAAATTTGACATGTCCAAGGCTATTAAATTACCATCTGAAGTGGATACTTATTGCAGTGTGAAAGTTTTACATAGAATTGTACAAAAAAAGATAAATGAAAAGGCATATGGAGATGAGGGAGATCTTGACTCCTCTGTTGGTTGGTCCTAGGAAGATCGTACCGGTTCCACTGTACAAAATTTTTGTACAAGTGTCGAACCTTTCCTAAACAACCTATTGTGTTCTTTAAAAATTAAATTAGGAATCGCAAACAAAACTTAACATTATTGATTCCAAATTTAACTTATCTGTTCTTAATGGTTTAGACTTAGATCGCAAGCGGAACTTAACACTATTGATCCAAGTCCAACCTATGTTACAAAGTTAATTAAATATTTATTTCTAAAATCGGCTCCCAGATCAAACATGGTGAGACACAAGGCCTTCTTGGGTATGAGATCATCCACCACTGCCTCGACAAAGCCTTTAATAGAAAGTCAATATTTAATTTCCTAAAATAATATTAGGTTTAACCAAAAAGAACAATCGAATCACAAATTCGAAAAACAAAACAAAAAAAAACACAAACTCGAATTACAAATTTGAAACTCTAGAATCATATGTCTCTTGTGTTTGGTATTTCCAAAAATAACTATACAAAAAAAACTAGTATGATGCGGAAAACAATTACTAGTTATACCTTTCTTTGTAAGCAAATAACCTCTTGATCTTCTACCATATTCCTCTTCTAATCTCGGACGTTGTGTGGGCAACGATCTTCCGAGATGAGAACCACCAAACTCCTTCTTCTCCAAGCTAGATTCGGCCACCATTAATTCTCCAAGAGAAGTAGAGGTCCGGCCACCACCACCAAGCTCCAAGGGATGCAAGAAACAAAGTCTCCTTTCTCTCCTTCTTCTCCTAGCTAGAACCGGCCATCAACAAGAGCTCCAAGAGAAGATGAAACCAGGCACTAAAGAAGAAGAGAAGAGGAGAGGGAGAACCTCTAGGGCCGGCCACACCAAGGAGGAAAAGAGAGGAAGAAAAAGAATAGAGTCATTTTTATCAAGGCACCTCTACCCCCTCTTTTATAATCCTTGGCCTTGGCAAATAAGGAAATTTAAATAAAAACTTTCTTAATTCTTTTGCCATGAAAAGAAAAATTAATTAATTTAAAAATCAATTTTCTTTTCTTAAACATCATGGCCGACCACCTTCTAATCCCAAACAAGGAGAGTTTTAATTAACACAAGAATTAAAACTTCCTAATTTGTTTCCGGAAATTTATAAAAATTTCTCCAATAATTTTTTCCTTCATGGTGGATTGTAAAAGGAAATTTTAAAAATTAAAATCTTCCTTTTAAACATGTGGATGATTTCCAAAAAGGAAAGTTATCTCTAAAAAATTAAAATCTCCTTTCAATCTACAAATAAAGAAAGATATCAAATCTTTTCTTAATCTTCTGTAGAAACTTATAAAAGGGAATATTTAATTTTTAAACTCTCTTTTAAATCATGAACATGGTTAAAAAAGGAAAGTTTTCTCAAAATTAAAATCTACCTTTCAATATACAAATAAGGAAAGATTTCAAATCTTTTCTTAATCTTTTGTAGAAAGCTATAAAAGGAAAGATTTAAATTTTAAACTCTCTTTTAAAACCATGAAATCCACATAAGAAAATTTTATAAATAAAAGCCCTTTTAATGTGATGTGGCCGACCACATCATGCTTGGTTTCCAAGCATTGGCCGACCACCAACTTGGCTCAACCACTTGGTCTTGGCCGGCCCTAGCTTGGGTTCCAAGCTAGCTTGGTCGGCCCCCTTGGGTTGGGTAAGAAGTGGGTATGTGGTGGGTATAAATCTCTATATACAAGAGGCTACGATAGGGACCGAGAGGAGGAATTGATTTTGGTCTCCCGATGAAATTAAGCTTCCCGTGTTCACCTCGAACACACGACTTAACTTCATCAATAATAATTCATACCACTAAAGAATTATTATTGAACTACTGCACCAATCCCAAATTACATTTTGGGCTCCTTCTTATTATGAGTGTGTTAGTCTCCCTGTGTTTAAGATGTCGAATGCCCACTAATTAATTGAGTTACTGACAACTCATTTTAATTAATATCTCAGTCCAAGAGTAGTACCACTCAACCTTATTGTCATGTCGGACTAAGTCCACCTGTAGGGTTTAACATGACAATCTTTCTGAGCTCCTCTTGGGGACATTATCAACCTAGATTACTAGGACATAGTTTCCTTCTATAATCAATAACACCCACTATAAGTAATATCATTTCCCAACTTATCGGACCTATTAATTTATCGAGCTAAATCTCACCCTTTGATAAGTCAAAGAAATGAATACTAAATATATGTGCTTGTTATTATATTAGGATTAAGAGCACACACTTCTATAATAACTAAGGTATTGTTCTTTTATCAAGTCAGTATAAAAAGAACTTACCTTAAATAGTCTTGCTCAGTACACTCAAAGTGTACTAGTGTAATTTATCAGTTAAGATAAACTAACACCTAATTACACAACTACTATTCCAATGGTTTGTTCCTTTCCATCTTAGTTGCGAGCTACTGTTTATAATTTATAAAGAACCGATAACATGATCTTCTGTGTGTGTGACACCACACACCGTGTTATCTACAATACAAATTAATTGAACGACTACACTCAGTATATATAAATGTAGATACTTGACCAATGTGATTCGTATTTCTAAATAAATGTTTATACAAAAGCTAGACTTTTAGTATATACTCTAACATCCTCATGGGGGATAGATGAAAATCTAGATTTATTTATGGTTGAGGAGAGTCCGGGAAGTTCTCAATCAGAAAAAATGAAGAAATAAAGGTGAAAGTTCCTTTTGTTGAGTTGAAGCTACTTTCTTGGAACCTTAGGTATGACTTTCTTGGACCGAGCTCCACTTATCCTATGATTATGAATTTTGAATTGAATGAATTAAAAACCCAGAGGTTACTTGAGGAGCTCATATCGCATCGGAAAGTCCTAGGATACACAATTGAAAATATAAAAGACATTAACCCATCTTATTGAATACATAAAATTGTACTTGAAAATGATTACACATTTCCAATAAAACATCAAAGACGGTTGAACCTAAATATGAAGGAGGTAGTTTGGAATGAGGTATTTAAATTATTAGATGCAGGAGTGATTTACCCTATTTCATATAGTGAATGGGTGAGCCCGGTTCATGTAGTCTCGAAAAAAGGGGAATGACAGTAGTGAAAAATATATATAGGATCAGAAAGAACGCTAGAGGGGGGGTGAGTAGTGATCGTCGAAAATTCGATTTTAAAACAGATACATAGCGGAAGAATAAGAAGCAATGCTAATACGACCAAGTTTTTACTTGATTCGGAGCCTTCGACGACTCCTACTCCAAGGCCCGCACTCGTCGAGTGCTTTCATTGGGCAATCTACTAATAGTTTAAAATGGTTACAAATTGCAAGTATAAGAACTATATATATAAAAATTACTGACAATAAAAAACTAATTAAAGCTGAAGTCCAGTTGTCAATGGAGCGTAACAGTGCTGCGGGAGCCTTTTCGGAGCGTCGAGCAGAAGAGAAAGTCATTGCAGTTGTCGTTCTAAAACTCCGGGTTGAAGGCCTTTAAATATGTCCATTTCGGGTGCCTGGACCACGTGGCCCAGCCAATCGATGCGCTCCACGTTAGCTTGTGGATCAATTTTTGGGTCCGGGCGCCTGGACCGAGTCTAGGCGCTCGAACCACCTGGGCTGCCACGACCTTGTCCAGGCGAGCCTAGTCCGTGCGCCCGGACCCCTTTTCTTCATCCTTTCCACTTACAAGAAAAGGTTAGTCCAGACAATCAAAAGATATATGTTATCCTGCAAAACAAAGTTAGCACAACATAATAGATTATGAGTAGTAATTAGATCCTATCTCCCCGAGACTAGGATTTAGTCAAGATCTCATCTTAGGTTTCCTAAATGGACCTAAGTTGGACCAACGCCCATAGTTCCCTCAACGGGGAATGCTTCCTCACTGGATCTCTCCTCCAGTTGCTTACCTTTACTTACCGCTTGCAGTCACTCGACTTGCTTCTGACCCACCAGTTCTTCCCTCCAGTTGTCAGGTCCGCATACCCAACTGGACTTTGACCGATTGTCAGGTTCCGCGGACCCAATTGGACTTCCCGCCAGATATCAGGTCCCGTGGACCTATCTGGACTTCACACTAGCTATCGGGCCTCGCGTACCTAGCTGGATTTTTCACCAGCTATCGAGCCCCGCAGACCTAGCTAGATTTCAAGCAGGTGTCAGGTCCTTCAGACCAGTCAACTCCTTCACACTTGGTAGAAGCGTTAGACAAACAACCCATCTAACTTTAACCTATTTGTCATACATCAAAATCAGACTGTTAGTGCAACCTACACCAACAATATAAACAATGAGTTGTTCCTATTAGAATAGTTACAAGGTGGCGAATGTGCATCGATTATTAGAAATTGAGCAAGGAAACTAGAAAAGACCATTTCTCCTTACCTTTTATCGATCAAATGTTAGAGCGCTTGACCAAACACTCACATTACTGCTACTTGGATGGATATTCAAGTTTCTATTAAATTCTAATTCACCCAAGTAATCAAGAGAAGACTACATTCACTTGCCCATTGATTCGTTTGCTTACATGAGAATGTTTTTTGGTCTTTGTAATTCATCGGCTACCTTCCAACGATGTATAATGGTAATCTTCTCGGACTTTATTGACAATATAATGAATGCTTTTATGGATAATTTTTTTTATATGGTAAAAATTTCGATTCATGCTTGGTAAATATTTCTAAAGTGTTACAAAGGTATGAAGATGTTAATTTGATTTTAAACAGGAAGAAATGTCACTTTATGATCAGAGGAGGAATAGTTTTGGGACATATGATTTTTGAACATGGCATTGAGGTAGATAAAGTAAAAATTGAAGTTATTGAGAGATTGCCTCCCTAATAAATGTGAAGTGAGTGAGGAGTTTTCATGGGCACGTTGAATTTTACTAATAGTTAATAAAAGACTTTTTCAAAATTTCTAAGCCTTTGAATAATTTACTCTTGAAAGGCGTTGGTTTTAATCTAAAATGTTTGGAAGTTTTTCATAGGATAAAGAAAACCCCGGTGACAACTCCAATAATGCAAGTCCTAAATTGAAAATCTTCTTTTGAAATCATGTGCAATGCGAGTAATTTCACAGCTAGAGCAATTTTAGGATAGAAAGTTATATGTCATACACTATGCAAGTAAGATTTTAAAAGATACTTAGACAACTATCTATAATATACCTAATTTTTGGATATTTTAAGATGAAATTAAATCAGATAGATGAAACGTTTCTTTAAAATATCCCCATTAAATTTTGGATTGATATAAACTTAAAGTTGGTTTATATCAATACCTTCGTTGCTCCGCCGTTTCTCGCTGTGCACCCCGCTATTGCGCAAGCGCACGCCTGCCGCAAGAACGACCGCGCCGCCTCATCGTGCTGGCCGCGGACTCATGTGCCTCTTCTCCATCTTCATCATCGGCCACCGCCCCTCTACTCTGCGCGCCTCTCCCCACGCACACGGTGCTGACCACTGCGAGAGCGATCAGCGTCGCTTCCTACGCGCCGACTGCCAGCAGCGCTACTCCGCCCACTCAACCGGTTGATGCTGGCGCAGCGTCCGCCTCCTTTCCTCACCGCCGGCACTGCCTACTTGGTCTTCGGTTGGGCCGTCTCCCTCGCGAGTGCCATCTTCTTTCCATGCCAAAAATCTACGCAAGCCACCGCGAGCAGACCTCCTTGTTGTCCACGCGTACTCACGTCGCTGCCGACGGTCACTGCCTTGCCCCTCACCGCCGGCCTTACCCTGACCCAACTGCCGAGAGTTGTTGTGAAAGGTAAGTGGATAATTGCAGATTCTTTGATATGTAATTAATTAAGGACAGTTAATTAATTAGGATTTAAGTGTTATGGGAGTTTGGATGATGGTTAAGAGATTTAAATTAGTTAGTGTAGTCGATTGAGTGTTAACTGGTTTGATTAAACTACTGGTTAATTAAAGAATTAATTAATTCCCTTAATACTGGATTTAATTAAAATTTGAGTTTACCGTTAATGCATTAGATCGTGAATAAGGTGATTAATTAATAGTAATATTAATTGACAGACTTAATCATTTAATTGAATAATATATGAGTTAAGTAACAAACTAGTTAATGAGTTAAACTAACGATTAATTTATTCAATTAAGAAATTTGATAATTGATAACAAAGGTTTGAATTAATATGATATGAGTAATTAGAAATTCAAGGTTGATTGGACAATTTAATAGTTGATTAAGGAGTAATTCATTGAATGATCAATTATTTAACTTAATATTTAATTAGTAATGTTTTAATAATTGATTAATTAAGTTAGTAGTTAATTGAACTACTAACCAAATTGATAATGGATTAATTAATAGGATTATTTTAGTACTTAAATCAATTTAATGTACTATAATGGAAGATTCAAGCTTGGCAAATCCTTGACTCGAAGACAGATAGGCACTCTATATTAGAGTTGGATAATTCTTGTTTGTATTTTTTTAAATCTTTAATCTTAGTATAGTATTTGATTAGATAGTATTTATTTATTTATTTATTTTGACTCTATTCATATTATCTTTTGAACTTGACCTTATATTACTTGACTTTAGAGATGAATCATTTTATATCTATGCAGTCTTATGATTTTTCATTCTTGATTTTTATATATGTATAATATCATCATACCATAGAGTAGGATATTGAGTATTATTAGCAGGAATTGATCTGAAGCTCGACCGGGAATTGGTCTGAAAGCCCGACCGGGAATTGGTCTGGAGGCTTGGACAAAGAGATCGTTAGCGATACTCCGATCCGAGATCGATGATGATACTCTGGTCTGAGACCAGTGGTGATATCTCGACCCCGAACGGGGGAGGATAAACCTTGAAGTCCCTGGAAGCGAAGCCTATAACAACATGAGGGAATAAAGCTTTTGTCATACCTGATCGCGTATCATACCTGACCGCAGAGTGGTGTCAGTCGACTGAGGATCTATCTCGGTCCCTCGACTCCCGAATACCCGTGGAGCGAGGGGAGAGGATAAAAAGCGTGAAGCTGATATAAGGGAATAGAGTCCATAACCATAGAAGGAAGCATAGCACTGTGGATGTAGGTAGCAGCACTTGTAGATGTAAGAGACTGTAAAACAGGTGAATGATACAGAGCATATAATAATAATAGAGTGAAGCGTCTATAGTAGTAAGAGGATGCAGAGCCTCCTGGCGAAGGGTGCAGAGCCTGTAGCAATAAGAGGATGCATAGCCTCATGGTAAAGGGTGCAGAGCCTATAGCAGTAAGAGGATGCAGAGCCTCATGGCGAAGGGTGCAGAGCCTATAGTGCAGAGCCGGTAGCTATAAGCGGATGCAGAGCCTGATGGCGCAGGGTGCAGAGCCTATAATACACCTGATCGGGGAGCTGGGCCCCTGGTCCCTGATCCCTGATTAGAGAGTAAGGCCCCTAGCCTGTAATCAAAGAGCGAGACCCTTAGATCCTGATCGGGAAGTCGTACTGCAAGTCAATGATCGGGGAGCTGTGTCCCTAGTGCATGAGCGGGGAGTTGTGTCCCAAGTGTATGAGCGGGGAGCTGAGCCCCTAGTGTCCGATCAAAAATCGAAGGTCCTAGTCTTTGACCAAGGAACTAGGATTTTACTCTCTTATCAGGGAGCTATATCAGTTCCTATAATCGTGAAAATGGAGCAGAGCTTGTAGCGTACCTGATCGGGAAGTCGTGCCAACCGACTAAGGGTTTGTCTTGGTCCCTTAACTCCCGAATACCCGTGGAGTCAGGGAAAAAACATAACGGAAAAACTAACCTGTAAGCCAGCTGAAACTTCACTCGATCCCTCGACTCCCGAATACCGGTGGAGTGAGGGTAGAAAATAATATGTGCATCAAGATCCTCCGGGATTGTGATAATAGCAGAGAACCTCCCGACGTCGTCCATTTTCACGTTCCAGAACAGGCTGTTGTGTTCCCACAGACGTCGCCAAATTGATCCGGTCCGGAAGCTAAGTCAGACGGACCGTCGGGTGAGGTAGATGAAATGTTGACTGAGTCGCGACGTCCCGGAGGGGGGTGTGCTGAGATGGCTCCCGTGTTGACCAAGTCTTCGAAAGTTCTCTGGTCAACGCTACCTGCAGCCAGTGGCCGGGTTGACCCGACCCCCGGTACCTCGATGCTCGAGGCAGATCCAATGAACATATGAGTACAAGACTAAGCCATGAAATAATGAAAATGCATATGAAATATGAACGAGGAACGTACCCTGGCCCAGGGGGCGCCCTCGGATGGGACGCGGCTAGAATTGTCATGACCTGGAAGAGTAGCTGACTCTGATCAGGCCGTAGAGCTGGATCTGACGACGCGGAGCTGGACGCGGTACGGAACCCAGAGACGAGTTGCAGGTCGGGATAAAAACACCAGCGCGCAGACCGGGAGGTACTAACGGCACGCAGGCCGGGACATGAAATCAGCACACAGATCGGGAAATGAGACCGACACGTAGGCCGGGAAACGAGCTCGGCACGCAAGCCGAGATGAAGCACCGGCACGTAGACTGGGAAAACAACAAGAGTGGAATACGGCTAAATCAGTGACACTAAATAATCACCGAGGTACGAAGGCCACAACACCACAACATACAAAGCTAGAACGAGATAACGACACGAAGGCCGGCACACAACGGGACCGGAAGACGCTCGAGTCAGTGACAATAATAATAATGTGCAGCTCGATGCTAGGGGATCGGGCCGAGCGTGTCCAGCGCCGGTAGCGGCGCGAACCCAGCGGTGTTGGCCAGGGGGAGTAGAGAAGGCTGTTGGCCATCTCCTGGGTTGCAGCAGCATGGAGAAGAGGGGGTGGTGGCGGCTGGAGGTTGCTGTCGGCGAGGAGAAAGCTGGCGGCGTGCGTCTAGTGGCGACGTCGCGAGGCGGAGGGAGAGAGGCTGTCGGTCCGGCAGCGGAGACACACGGTGAGGAGGAGAGGGGCAATGGTCTGCCAGCGGCGATGCAGCGAGGAGGAGGCTGCGGCGGCGCAGCGAGGAGGCGGAGAGGGAGTTGCGGCATCGCTAGAGAAAACGACGGTGACATTCGAGGCAAGGGTCACGTGGGTGAGGAGAAGAGATGATCGGAGGGAGAAGAAGAGGAGGCGGCCAACGCCGGAGAGCAGCGTCCGAGAGAGGAAGGAGTTGGCGGCGGTTTTTCTGCCCCAAGCGAAGCCCCCCTTTTTCCACGAAGGAAAGAAACCCTCTTTAATGCCCTACATAGTGCCAAGACGATATTGCCCCTCCATCCTCCCTTAATTACATCTCTGCCACTAACTCATATCCACATCACCAGGCTTGTGAAGTTAGATCAGAGTGGCAGCTACACACTTAGGTCGGTAAGATAATACAGAACGACAACTATGAAGATTATATAAGCCAATCAGAGGCTCAAGAAAAGGGAATGCCCGATCAAGAGGTCACCAAAGACACTACCTGTCCAATCAGTCGAACTTACAACCTCCTTTGACTAGACTTGAGGGGAAGACTTGTGATGCGGTGATAAAGGGGGCCCACCAAGTGAGGGTCAAGTGCTGAGATAGCAGCCAACGTGGAGGTCAAAATCAAGATGGTCAAAGTCAAAGAACCAACGGGCTCACCAAAGGTGGCCAAGCAAAGGTCTATTACAGTTGTCGATCGGGCATGAAGTGTCTGATCGACAAGTGTCTTGTCTGAGTGGAATGCACGGATAGCCAAGAGCACTATAGTCAGAACATCAGATGTTCATCACAAAGTGGAGGAATGCTAAGGCGACCAGAGCGCTAGTCCGATTAGGCAGAAATAATCAACCGAGCCAAGGGATTATGGACAAGATCGGCTGATGTCGATAGGGCGGGGATCCCCGGCCGAGTGACTCCCCCGCTCGGCCAAACAATGGGACCCCTTTTATATCTCTTTATAATTCTTTAGGAGATAATGCCGCTGACAATGAGGCATGGTCAACAAGCAGATAGTATGACGAAAGGTTCTACTGTCGCATCAGGAATTTGCATGCCCTGTTAAGGTATGATGTCAAAGATATTTTCCTGATAGATCCTTTCATAGGATAGTTAAGGAAGCATGCTCATGCCTTGAAGCACATGCATGTCGCCCACCGAGGCACTATATAAAGGGGGCCCATGCACCAGCGGAGGTACACGTTATTCACTATATAAAGGGAGGTCCATGCACCAGCGGAGGTTTAATATGTTCACATATACATACATACATATATGCATTGACATTGGTGATTTTATATTGCATCGACGCTTATTTTGCTTGATCTGAGTTCGATATCGTATTTCTCATATTGTCACTAGGGGTATTGTTCGATTTAGCGGACAAGTATACCCTCGCGGCGTGACACTATACCACCATTGAAAAGGAATTGTTAGCCATAGTATTTGCATTTGACAAATTTAGGTTATATTTGATGGGATCAAAAGTGATAGTTTACACAGATCATGCTACAATCAAGCATTTATTGATTAAGAAAGATGCAAATCCCCGGCTCATTTAATAGATATTATTGCTTCAAGAGTTTGATATGGAAATCAAAGATAAAAGAAGCTTAGAAAATCTAGTAGCAGATCATCTTTCTCGATTATACCAATATGATGAAGAGGGGAAAGGTAAGGGCTTGCCAATTAATGATTCTTTTCTTCATAAGCAACTTTTAGCTATCAGAAGTTTGAATGCTCTATAGTATACAGACCTAGCAAACTTCCTAGCATGCAGGATCTCACCCCTGAGCCAACCTATCAACAGAGGAAGAAATTCCTTGTGGATGCAAAATATTTTATCTGGGATGAATCATTCTTACATAAAAGATGCGTAGACGACATCTATAGAAGATGTGTACTAGATGAGGAGATTCATGATGTCCTTCATCACTATCACTCTTCTACTTACGGTGGTCATCCAGGGGCAATGACAACTATAGCAAAGGTTCTACAAGCAAGATTCTACTGGCCCCGTGTATTCAAAGATACTAGGGATTTTGTAATGACATATTATCATTGCCAAAGGATGGGGAACATCACCAAAAGACATGAAATATCATAAAATACCATCCTAAAAGTTGAATTATTTGGAATTCCCCGAGCAGTGATTAATGATGAAGGATCTCACTTTATTGAAAGATAGTTCAAAAATCTACTAAAGAAATATGGACTTACTCATAAGATAGCCACCCATACCAGCCTCAAACAAGTGGACAAGTAGAAATATCAAATAGAGAGAGATCAAGAGTATTTTTGAGAAGACAATATTAACATCTCGGAAAGATTGATCACTTAAATTGGATAATGCCCTATGGGTGTACTAGACCACTTATAAAACTCCCATGGGAATGATTCCATTTCAGCTAGTCGATGGAAAGTGTTGTTATCTCCCAGTGGAATTGGAGCATAGAGCTTATTAGGTAAATAAGCAGCTAAATTTTGATATGTCGTTGGTTGGAGAAAAAAAGAAAATTCAACTGAGCAAATTGGAAGAAATCCGGCAAGACATGTACGAGCTCGCAAAATCATACAAAGAAAGTGTTGGTGCAACCTTAGGTCAAGGTTGACCTGGTTGACCTGACTCGAGTTGACCTGACTCGAGTTGTATTTTGATGTTTGACGAGAATAGAAAAGTTCTATTCTGATGTTTGACGAGAGTAGAAAAGTTGTATTCTGATGTTTGACAGAATACAAACTTGAGAGATTGTGGGTGTAATCTTTGGTCAAGGTTGACCTGGTTGACCCGAGGTGAGTCGACCTGATTCGGGAAATCCTGGTGAGTGAAGCCAGGTGAAAGTCCTGGTGAGTGAAGCCAGGCAAGGGAAAGTCCTGGTGAGTGAAGCCAGGCAGTTGGAAAGTCCTGGTGAGTGAAGCCAGGTGAAAGTCCTGGTGAGTGAAGCCAGGCAAGAGAAAGTCCTGGTGACTGAAGCCAGGCAGTTGGAAAGTCCTGGTGAGTGAAGCCAGGCAAGGGAAATCCAGATAGGTCAAGATTGACCAGACATCTGGTGAAAAGTCCAAGCAGGGAGCTTGGCACGGGAAAAGTCCAAGTATGGAAGCTTGGCATGTGGAGTCGGAGAGGGCTCGGTAGCTCGTTCTCTGGACCGGACGAAGTCGGAGAGGGCTCGGTAGCTCGTTCTCTGGACTAGGTCGGAGACGGCTCGGTAGCTCGTTCTCCGGACCAGGTCAGAGAGGGCTCGGTAGCTCATTCTCTGGACCGGACGAAGTCGGAGAGGGCTCGGTAGCTCGTTCTCCGGACTAGGTCAGAGAGGGCTCGGTAGCTCATTCTCTGGACCGGACGAAGTCGGAGAGGGCTCGGTAGCTCGTTCTCCGGACTAGGTAGGGTTTAGGGCTGGGAGCTCTAAACCTGGATCGGTCTGGTGACCGATCTAGTGATACGTTGGTTAACTGATCGGTCTGGTGACCGATCAGTAACCAAACAATGTGTTTCTGTGAATTACCTGATCGGTCTGGTGACCGATCAGTAATCATACAGAAGCGAAGAAAATCGGGAGAAGAAAGAGGGGGATCGGTCTGTGGACCGATCCACCTGAGTCCTGATCGGTCTACAGACCGATCAGAGAGTTGGGCAACTCTCTTTGAAGCGTGTTGATCGGTCTGGGGACCGATCAGTATAGGTCCTGATCGGTCCCCAAGACCAATCAGAGAAGGTCTGGACCGATCAGGTTGGAGCCTGATCAGTCCAGGCCTAGCCGTTGTGAGTGACAACGGCTAGATCTCAGTCTTCCGTGTCTTCTTCTGCCTTCACAGGTTTGCAGGTTCAGCTATATAAAGAGTTGAGTGACTCTACAGGACTTTCTTCTTGCTTCTGCAAGTTCTTCCAGGTTCCTTCTGTGAGCTTTGCTGAGCTCGTACTTCTTGAAGCTTCGCGTGAGCTTCCCTGCTGCTGGCATCCGTGAAGCTGCTGCTTCATCAACGGATCTCCAGACGAGAAGGCAAGCTTGTTTGTTTTACATTCATATTGTCTTGTGCTTCTTTGTATTTTGTGTACTTCTATCTTGCTGTTGCAAGAGTTATTGTGGCGAGGTTTCTCCACCCAGAAGGAGTTTATATTAGCCGGTTTTCCGGGGTCTCATCCACCGACGGATTGATAGGCTTCGTCCACCTTACGGACACGCCGAGGAGTAGGAGTTTCATCTCCGAACCTCGTTACATCGCTGTGCTTGAGGTTTGAATTCTCCATTTATGTTTCTGTTGTTATTTTTCCGCTGCGCTAACTTGATTTGTAGAAAGAAACGCAAATTTGGGGTCGGCTATTCACACCCCCCCTCTCTAGCCGCATCCGAAGGTCCCAACAAGTGGTATCAGAGCAAGATTGCTCTTCGTCGGATTAACACCCGGGGGAGCACAAGCTAGAGAATGGATCTACTTGGAGAAGACATCACGATTCCACCCTTCTACGATCGCGACGACTTCGCGTTTTGGAAGGTAAGAATGAAGTACTTTCTTATGACTAACTTAGTTAATTGGAATTGTGTACAAGTAGGTTTTGTTCCTCCAAGGGATGAAGAAGGAGAAATTCTTGAGAAGAAGAGGTGGACGAAGGAACAAATCCACCAATCCGTAATCAACGACGAGGTAATGAAAATTTTTGAATTCTCATTACCTAACGATATCTTGTGTAAGATAGGTGGTTACTGTTAGGATACTTCGTACGGCTAGAGAGGGGGGGTGTGAATAGCCGACCCCAAATCGATCGCGTTTCTTCCTACAATTCGTTAGCGCAGCGGAAAAACAAACAAGGAAACGAAAACAAGAAGATCAAACCTCAACGCGTCGATGTAACGAGGTTCGGAGATGATACTCCTACTCCTCGGCGTGTCCGTAAGGTGGACGAAGCCTCTCAATCCGTCGGTGGATGAGTCCCCGGAGAACCGGCTAATAATATACTCCTTGTGGGTGGAGAAACCTCACCACAATCTTTTGCAACAGCAAACAAAGGAGTACAACAATAGAGACAACAAACAAGAACAATAGAAATTGTAAAACACTTGCTTGCCTCTTGTTGTCGATTGGAACCTTGATGAAGCAGCCTTCTCGGCGAATCCAGCTAGAACACCGGCAGAAACTCCGCGAAGCTTCGAGAGCTAAGCAAAGCTCAAGAGCACACCAGCAGCTTTAAGATGTGCTCAAGAAGAAAAAAGAAAACATGTAGAAGCCCTCGGCCCTTTTATAAGAAACAGAGAAGAAACTAGCCGTTGCGTCGCAACTGAACTCCGATCGGTCTACGGACCGATCAGGACTGTCGATCGGTCCCCGACCGATCGATCGACGTAGCTCATCGCGTACTCGATCGGTGCGTGGACCGATCGAGACCTGGATCGGTCCACGCACCGATCCCAACTCGGCGTAACTTCCGCGACATCGTCTCTGATCGGTCCCCGGACCGATCGGCCGCCTTTTTTCGCCTCTGTTAACGATCGGTCACGGACGATCGATCAAGAAAACTTTGATATCGATCGGTCACGGACCGATCGAGCAAACAGAACATCGGATCGGTCGGTGACCGATCCGAGCTTGGTTTTTGCCCAAACTAAGTCCCAAGACTTCAAACCAATATCCGGTCAACCTTGACCTATTGGTTCATCATGCTTAGCATCTGGTCACTCCCTTGACCTGCTAAGACTCCCCACCAAGTGTCCGGTCAATCCCTTTGACCTACTTGGACTTTCCAACACCAGAAGTCCGATCATCCCTGATCCATCTGGATTTTCCAACACCAGAAGTCCGATCATCCCTGATCCATCTGGATTTTCCCTTGCCTGGTTTCACTCACCAGGACTTTCCAACTGCCTAACATCCCAGTTAGGACTTTCCCACTGCCTGGCTTCACTCACCAGGACTTTCCACACTGCCTAACATCCCAGTTAGGACTTTCTCATTGCCTAACATCCCAGTTAGGACTTTCTCATTGCCTGGCTTTACTCACCAGGACTTTCCACACTGCCTAACATCCCAGTTAGGACTTTTCCTCGTGCCAAGCTCCCTGCTTGGACTTCTCCGTGCCAAGTCTCCATACTTGGACTTTTCCAGTGCCAAGTCTCCATACTTGGACTTTTCCCGTGCCAAGTCTCCATACTTGGACTTTTCGCGTGCCAAGCTTCCTGCTTGGACTTTTCCAGTTGCCAAGTCTCCATACTTGGACTTTTTCCCGAATCAGGTCAACCAGGTCAACCTTGACCTACGGTTGCACCAATAATCTCCCAAACATCTATTCTTGTCCCATATCAAGAATAGAACTCTCTCACGAGTGTCAAACATCAACATGCAACTCAACTAGGTCAATCTTGACCTAAAGTTGCATCAACAATCTTCCCAAGTCAAACATCAAAATACAACTCGAGTCAAGTCAACTCGAGTCGGGTCAACCAGGTCAACCTTGACCTAAGGTTGCACCAACAATCTCCCCCTTTTTGATGTTTGACAAAAACCCATAATCAAGTTAGGTTAACCCGATAACCTAACTTAGGTTTTCCAACCATCTTCCAATGTCCAATGTCCTTTCCTTGAACATTCTCTGGACATTCTCCCCTTAGGTTAACCCGATAACCTAACTTGGGTTCTCCAATAATTCTCCCCCTTTTTGACACACATCAAAAAGAATTCCAATGTTCTTCCTTGAACATTCCTTGACATTCTTCCCCTAGCTTAGGTTAACCCGATAACCTAACTTGGGTTCTCCAATAATTCTCCAATGAACACTCTCCCCTTTTTGACACACATCAAAAAGAAAAAGGAGAGTGTCAAGATCAAGAGTTTCTTCCTAATGAAAGTCCCATACCTTTCATTGAAACTCTTAATTTCCCCCTTGATACTAAACTCAACAATCAACTTAGTGATAATCCCATATCACTAATCCTCAAAAAGTCTTAAGGAGTAAAAAACTCCCCCTCAAAGTCAACTCCCCCTTGACAATTAGATAAAACTCCCCCTAAAGGTCAACTCCCCCTTGACCATTGCACCAACAATGTCTTGGAGAGTTTCAAACCTTTAAAAAATCCACAAAACCCAATTTTCAGCTGAAATTTCAGACCAACAGCTGAAAATCAGAAACTGGCACGCACTGATCGATCCCCAGACCGATCAGAATCCCCCTGGATCGGTCCCCAGATCGATCCACGCTTCACTGATCGCACTGGATCGTCACTGATCGGTCACCAGACCGATCAGAACTTCCCTGGATCGGTCCGGTGACCGATCCATACTCTGAAATCAGAGATTTCTTATTTCCCTTCCCGGAAATTCAGAAACTCCTAATAAATTCCAGAAAATTCAAAAAATCGTAAAATTTTGAGGATACACTCCTCATACCATATACTATCACGGAAAAATAATTTTCTATGAAAATAACTTCCATTTTTCAATCTTGATACAAAGTTCAAAAACTTTGAAATAGTTCAAGTTTAACTCAACTTTGTATCACAATGTTCAATGATGAATGCTATCACTAGGAAAGCTTCATCAAGGTTTTTCAAATCAATTTTAAAATGCTTTTAAAACCATTTGAATTTAGGACCATAATCTTAGGGCTAAATGTACATGACTTGTACACAAGCTTTCCCTATGATCCTCCATTTCTTGAATTAGGCTCATCTAGGTACAAGAACTATGCACCTTGATCCTAACTCATGATCCTAATATCTCACACACATCTAAGGTGTATCAAACCACATCCATGTCAATTTTGATGTGAGATATGGGTTTAGGTATCTTAGACTAAGGTCTCATGCATTTTCTAAACACAACTTTGATCTCAATATCAAAATGTGTTTTTCATCCTTAAATCAATTCAATTGATTATTAATGCAAGAGATGATGACATGGCATAAAATGGTATCATAAATGAAAACATGTGCCAATGTCATGATGTCATGGCATAAAGTTTGAAACTTAAATAAACATGACATAAAAACTAGCCTAAGCATTATCATGACATTTCAAATGATCATAAATTAAATATGATGTCATGACATGGCAAATGGCAAACAACCATGGTAAGTTAACACAAATAAAATACCTAGATTACCTATCTAAGTATCCTTAATCACTTAGCTAACTTAAATTCTAATCCTAGATTGCCCAAAGTGCTCCAAGAAAATGTCAAAACCCAAATTGGCATTTCTTGATCTCTTGTTTGATTTATACCATTTAAAATTTTACAAGAGTAGCACTTCTAAATTAAGGCCCGGATTGCCTTGATTACCTAAGAGAATATCAAAATCCCAATTTGATATTTTTCTAGGTTTTTCCAAATTGTGCCAATTGAGATTAAAAATGAGATTTCCAATCTTTAGGCACATTTAACTCTTCAAAGGAGTAAATGATAATTCATTTCATTTTCAAAGGTTCACAAAACCTTGAAAATGCTCCTTGAGTGTCAATTTCCTCAAAGTTGGGTTAACTACCCTTCTTATTGGAGTTGACACTCTCTAACCCATTTATGGGGTAGAGAAGATGCTCCTAGGAACCCAATACCTATTAGAGCTCATTGGGTTCACTAAATATTCACTAGGGATAACTTCCCTAGCAACCCTCCTAATGACCCTCTTAGGCTTTAAAGCCTTGGTCATTTGGGTCTCATCAAGGTCAACTATAGGGGTGACTCCCCTTGTGACCTTGGTAATGGTCTTCCTAGCCTTAGGTTTTGTTCCATAATCGAATGGAACATTATGATAAGTGGGCTTGACCAATTGGGACTTAGGTTTGTGACCTAAACCTTTCTTGTCCTTGGACATTGGTTTTTGACCCTTAAACCCTAGAGATGACTTCCCTATGTTTTTAAGAGCCTTTTCCAAATTATCAAGTCTTGACCTCAAGACTTGATTCTCCTTCTCTAGTACCTCAATTTTTGATTTGTCATTTTTCTTTGAGGCATTCCTAGGCATGTGTCTAGTTGATTTGGGATTCCTACCTAGGTTCTCCTTAACCTTAGATGAGGTAATTCTAGGGTTGGCTTTCCTAGTGTTATTCTTATCTAGGCTCACATGTTTGGCACCTAAGCATGTGTATCGATTTCTAATGTTATCATGCTTATCATTATTGACTAGTGCAATAAAATTTCTAGCATGCATCTTACTAGTATTGCACGAATGAGACTTAAATGATACCTTAGGGTTTGCCTTAGCTCCCCCTATAGAAGTGCTCGGTCTCTTGCCCTTGTGAGGTTGCCTCCCACTCGGACAATGACTCCGATAATGTCCCCTTCGCTTGCATTGGAAGCATACCACGTGCTCCTTGCCTTTGCGTGTCGGGACTCCGGCTCCCTTGACTTTTGGTGCCGGTGGAGTCTTCCTAACCCTCCTTGGACACTTACTCTTGTAGTGCCCATATTTCCTACACTCAAAACACATTATGTGTAATTTGCTTGAAATCACAGTGTTTGAGTTACCTAGGGTTGTGGATGGAGATGAGCTTTCCTCTTCAACCCTTCCGGAGGTGGAAACTTCTTCTTCTTGCTCCGAACTTGAGCAAGAGGAACTCTCCTCCTCTTCTTCCTTGGATGTTGAGTAGCCCTCAACTCCCAATTTGCTCCCTCCATGATGTGAGCTACTTGGCTCACTAGGCTCCTCTTCATGACTTGAAGTGAAGCTCTCCTCATGGTACTTGGCCAAGTTATCCCACAATTCCTTGGCATTGTTGTATTTACCTATCTTACACAAAATATTAGTAGGTAATGAAAATTCAATTGTTTTAGTTACCTCATTGTTGATCGTGGATTGGTGGACTTGTTCCTTCGTCCACTTGTTCTTCTCTAGAGGCTCTCCTTCTTTATCCATTGGAGGAGAAAACCCTTCTTGTACACAAAACCAGTTCAACATATTAGTCCTAAGAAAATACATCATCCTTACCTTCCAATATGTGAAGTTGTCGTTGTAGAAGGGTGGAATCGTGATGTCTTCTCCGAATTGATCCATCTCTAGCTTTGCTCCCACGGGTGTTGATCCGATGAAGAGCGGCCTCGCTCTGATACCACTTGTTAGGATCCTTCGTACGGCTAGAGAGGGGGGTGTGAATAGCCGACCCCAAATCGATCGCGTTTCTTCCTACAATTCGTTAGCGCAGCGGAAAAACAAACAAGGAAACGAAAACAAGAAGATCAAACCTCAACGCGTCGATGTAACGAGGTTCGGAGATGATACTCCTACTCCTCGGCGTGTCCGTAAGGTGGACGAAGCCTCTCAATCCGTCGGTGGATGAGTCCCCGGAGAACCGGCTAATAATATACTCCTTGTGGGTGGAGAAACCTCACCACAATCTTTTGCAACAGCAAACAAAGGAGTACAACAATAGAGACAACAAACAAGAACAATAGAAATTGTAAAACACTTGCTTGCCTCTTGTTGTCGACTGGAACCTTGATGAAGCAGCAGCTTCTCAGATCCAGCAGCTAGAACACCAGCAGGAAACTCACGCAGAGCTTCAGCAGCGATGAGAGCTCAGCAAAGCTCAAGAGCACACCAGCAGCTCAGTAGTCGAAGAGCAGAAGCTCAAGAAGAAAAGAAGAAAACGCCCTGTAGAAGCCCTCAGCCCCTTTATACCTGCGAAGGAGAAACAGAGCCTACTGTGCGTACTCTGATCGGTCTACGGACCGATCAGGACCTGTGCTGATCGGTCCCCAGACCGATCAGTCAGTGCACAGAGCCTACTGTGCGTA
Source organism: Zingiber officinale (assembly GCF_018446385.1). Classification (NCBI taxonomy): domain Eukaryota; kingdom Viridiplantae; phylum Streptophyta; class Magnoliopsida; order Zingiberales; family Zingiberaceae; genus Zingiber; species Zingiber officinale. The sequence goes on from NC_055989.1 coordinate 146,233,980, forward strand.
CTCTGATTGGTCTGTGGACCGATCAGGACACAGCTGGATCGGTCCACAGACCGATCCCAACTCTGGCTGTGCTTCCGCGACATCGTCTCCTGATCGGTCCCCAGACCGATCAGGACATGGCCTGATCGGTCTGTGGACCGATCAGCCTGCCTTTCTTTTCGCCTCTGTTCGGTATCTGATCGGTCACCAGACCGATCAGAGCAAACAAGGTATCACTGGATCGGTCTGGTGACCGATCCAGAGCTTGGTTTTTGCCCAAACCAAGTCCCAAGACTTCCAAACCAATATCCGGTCAACCTTGACCTATTGGTTCATCATGCTTAGCATCTGGTCACTCCCTTGACCTGCTAAGACTCCCCACCAAGTGTCCGGTCAATCCCTTTGACCTACTTGGACTTTCCAACACCAGAAGTCCGATCATCCCTGATCCATCTGGATTTTCCAACACCAGAAGTCCGATCATCCCTGATCCATCTGGATTTTCCCTTGCCTGGTTTCACTCACCAGGACTTTCCAACTGCCTAACATCCCAGTTAGGACTTTCCCACTGCCTGGCTTCACTCACCAGGACTTTCCACACTGCCTAACATCCCAGTTAGGACTTTCTCATTGCCTAACATCCCAGTTAGGACTTTTCCACTGCCTGGCTTTACTCACCAGGACTTTCCACACTGCCTAACATCCCAGTTAGGACTTTTCCTCGTGCCAAGCTCCCTGCTTGGACTTCTCCGTGCCAAGTCTCCATACTTGGACTTTTCCAGTGCCAAGTCTCCATACTTGGACTTTTCCCGTGCCAAGTCTCCATACTTGGACTTTTCGCGTGCCAAGCTCCCTGCTTGGACTTTTCCAGTTGCCAAGTCTCCATACTTGGACTTTTTCCCGAATCAGGTCAACCAGGTCAACCTTGACCTACGGTTGCACCAATAATCTCCCAAACATCTATTCTTGTCCCATATCAAGAATAGAACTCTCTCACGAGTGTCAAACATCAACATGCAACTCAACTAGGTCAATCTTGACCTAAAGTTGCATCAACAATCTTCCCAAGTCAAACATCAAAATACAACTCGAGTCAAGTCAACTCGAGTCGGGTCAACCAGGTCAACCTTGACCTAAGGTTGCACCAACAGTTACAACAATGCCAAGGAATTGTGGAACAACTTGGCCAAGTTCCATGAGGGAAGCTCCAATTCAAGTCATGAAGAGGAGTCAAGTAGCTCACTTCATGGAGGTAAGGAATTAGAAGTTGAGGGCTACTCAACATCTAAGGAAGAAGAGGAGGAGAGTTCTTCTTCAAGATTGGAGCGAGAAGAAGAAGCCTCTACTTCCGGAAGGGATGTAGAAGGAAGCATACAACCATCCTCAACCCTAGGTAACTCAAGCAATTTACTTTCAAGTAAATTACATATAATGTGCTTTGAGTGTAGGGAATTTGGGCATTACAAGAGTAAATGTCCAAAGAGGATTAGGAAGACTCCACCGGCGCCAAAGGTCAAGAAAGCCGAAGTCCCGATACGCAAGGGTAAGGAGCATGTGGTGTGCTTCCAATGCAAGCGAAGGGGACACTATAGGAGCCAATGTTCGAGGGGGAGGCAATCTCACAAGGACAAGAGACCGAGCACGTCTATAGGGGGAGCTAAGGCAAACCCTAAGGTAATCTTTAAGGCACATTCTTGCAATTCTAGTAGGATGCATGCTAGTAGCCTTATTGCTATTGTCAATAATAATAAGCATGATAACTATAGTAACCAATACACGTGCTTAGGTGCCAAACATGTTAGTCTAGATAAGGACAATACTAGAAAAACCAACCCTAGAATTAACTCATCTAAGGTTAAGGAAAACCTAGGTAGAAATCCCAAAACAACTAGACATATGCCTAGGAATACCTCAAAGATAAATGACAAATTAAAACTTGAGGTATTAGAAAAGGAAAATCAAGTCTTGAGGTCAAGACTTGACAATTTAGAAAAGGCCCTTAAGAATTTAGAGAAGTCAACTCAAGGGCCTAAGGGTCAAAAATCAAAGCCCACTTATCATAATGTTCCATTCGATTATGGAACAAGACCTAGGGCTAGAAAGACCATTACCAAGGTGACAAGGGGAGTCACCCCTAGAGTTGATCTTGATGAGTCCCAAATGACCAAGGCTTTAAAGCCTAGGAGGGTCATTAGGAGGGTTGCTAGGGAAGTCATCCCTAGTGAATATTTAATGAACCCAATGAGCTCAAATAGGTATTGGGTTCCTAGGAGCGTGATTCCATCACGCTAGATGGTTTAGGGTGTGTCAACCTTACTTGAATAGGTAGTTCAAGTCTTGACCTAATCATGGCAAAAGGTGGCACTTTAGGAATTTTCAAGGTGTAATCAAGCCTTGAAAATGAAATGAAAAGTTATTCCTAAGGTGATTAGGATGTGCCAATCATATTGATCTAAATGATCAAAACTAATTGGCACACTAGAGTCAATCTAATTGGCACATAGTGATCTAAAAATCTTTGGTATAAGATGCTAGGTCTATTACACTTAGGAATATAGAACCTATGGCAAAATGATCAAAACTATCAAAAATGGCAATTAAGGCTAGAATTGGGTATCTTCTATACATTTACATGTTATTTGCCATATATTGTTTGTCATATGTCATGTCATGACATCATATTTAATTTATTATCATTTGAAATGTCATGATAATGCTTAGGTTAGTTAAATGTCATGCTCTATTTAAGTTTCATACTTTATGACATGACATCATGACTTTGGCACATGTTTTTTACTTATGATATCATTATATGCCATGTCATCATCTTTTGCATTTATAATCAATTAATTTGATTTAAGGACAAAAACACAATTTGATATGGAGATCAAACTGTTGTTTAGAAAATGCATGAGAACTTAGCCTAAGATGACCTAAACCCATATCTCACATCAAAATTGACTTGGATGTGTTTGATACACCTTAGATGTGTGTGAGATATTAGGATCATGAGTTAGGATCAAGGTGCATAGTTCTTGTACCTAGATAAGCATAATTCGAAATTGAGGATCATAGGGAAAGCTTGTGTACAAGCCATGTACATTTAGCCCTAAGATTGTGGTCCTAAATTAAATAGTTTAAAATCATTTCAAAGTTGATTTGAAAAACCTTGATGAAGCTTTTCTAGTGATAGCATTCATCATTGAGTAAGTTGATACAAAAATTGATTAACTTTGAGTTATTTTAAAATCTTTTGAACTTTGTATCAAGATTTGAAAATGGAAGTTATTTTCATAGAAAACTATTTTTTCTTGATGGTATATGTTATGAGGAATGTATCCTCAAAGTTTTACAATTTTTGGAATTTTCTGGAATTTTCTAGGAGTTTCTGAATTTCGGGAGGAAAATCAGAAATTCTGATATCAGTCTTGTGGACCGATCAGAGAGGATTCTGATCGGTCCAGGAAAGTGTGGATCGGTCACTAGGACCGATCCAGGAGAGTGTGGATCGGTCTGGTGACCGATCCAGTGAAGGCTGATCGGTCTGGTGACTGATCAGAGCGTGCCAAATGCTGATTTTTCGACTGTTGACTGAAATTTTAGCTATGGAAGTTGGTGGTTTAGATTTCTAAAGGTTTGAAACTCTCCAAGACATTGTTGGTGCAATGGTCAAGGGGGAGTTGACCTTTAGGGGGAGTTTTACTACTGGTCAAGGGGGAGTTGACCTTTAGAGAGAGTTTTTACTCCTAAAGACTTGAGTGATATGGGATTATCACTAAGTTAATTGTTGACCTTAGTATAAGGGGGAAATTAAGGGTTTCAATGAAAGGTATGAGACTTTCATTAGGAAGAAACTCTTGACCTTGAGTCACTCTTTTTGATGTGTGTCAAAAAGGGGGAGAATGGGAGAATGTCCAAAGAATGTTCAAGGAAGAACATTAGAGCGCGGGGAGAATGTTCAAGGAAGAACATTGGAAAACCTAAGTTAGGTTATCGGGTTAACCTAACTTGATTATGGTTTTTGTCAAATATCAAAAAGGGGGAGATTGTTGGTGCAACCTTAGGTCAAGGTTGACCTGGTTGACCTGACTCGAGTTGTATTTTGATGTTTGACGAGAATAGAAAAGTTCTATTATGATGTTTGACGAGAGTAGAAAAGTTGTATTCTGATGTTTGACAGAATACAAACTTGGGAGATTGTGGGTGCAATCTTTGGTCAAGGTTGACCTGGTTGACCCGAGGTGAGTCGACCTGATTCGGGAAATCCTGGTGAGTGAAGCCAGGTGAAAGTCCTGGTGAGTGAAGCCAGGCAAGGGAAAGTCCTGGTGACTGAAGCCAGACAGTTGGAAAGTCATGGTGAGTGAAGCCAGGCAAGGGAAATCCAGATAGGTCAAGATTGACCAGACATCTGGTGAAAAGTCCAAGCAGGGAGCTTGGCACGGGAAAAGTCCAAGTATGGAAGCTTGGCATGTGAAGTCGGAGAGGGCTCGGTAGCTCGTTCTCTGGACCGGACGAAGTCGGAGAGGGCTCGGTAGCTCGTTCTCCGGACTAGGTCGGAGACGGCTCGGTAGCTCGTTCTCCGGACCAGGTCAAAGAGGGCTCGGTAGCTCGTTCTCTGGACCGGACGAAGTCGGAGAGGGCTCGGTAGCTCGTTCTCCGGACTAGGTCAGAGAGGGCTCGGTAGCTCGTTCTTTGGACCGGACGAAGTCGGAGAGGGCTCGGTAGCTCGTTCTCCGGACTAGGTAGGGTTTAGGGCTGGGAGCTCTAAACCTGGATCGGTCTGGTGACCGATCCAGTGATACGCTGGTTGACTGATCGGTCTGGTGACCGATCAGTAACCAAACAGTGTGTTTCTGTGAATTACCTGATCGGTCTGGTGACCGATCAGTAATCATACAGAAGCGAAGAAGATCGGGAGAAGAAAGAGGGGGATCGGTCTGTGGACCGATCCACCTGAGTCCTGATCGGTCTACAGACCGATCAGAGAGTTGGGCAACTCTCTGTGAAGCGTGATGATCGGTCTAGGGACCGATCAGTATAGGTCCTGATCGGTCCCCAAGACCGATCAGAGAAGGTCTGGACCGATCAGGTTGGAGCCTGATCGGTCCAGGCCTAGCCGTTGTGAGTGACAACGGCTAGATCTCAGTCTTCTGTGTCTTCTTCTGCCTTCACAGGTTTGCAGGTTCAGCTATATAAAGAGTCGAGCGACTCTACAGGACTTTCTTCTTGCTTCTGCAAGTTCTTCCAGGTTCCTTCTGCGAGCTTTGCTGAGCTCGTACTTCTTGAAGCTTCGCATGAGCTTCCCTGCTGCTGGCATCCGTGAAGCTGCTGCTTCATCAACGGATCTCAAGACGAGAAGGCAAGCTTGTTTGTTTTACATTCATATTGTCTTGTGCTTCTTTGTATTTTGTGTACTTCTATCTTGCTGTTGCAAGAGTTATTGTGGCGAGGTTTCTCCACCCAGAAGGAGTTTATATTAGCCGGTTTTCCGGGGTCTCATCCACCGACGGATTGATAGGCTTCGTCCACCTTACGGACAGGCCGAGGAGTAGGAGTTTCATCTCCGAACCTCGTTACATCGCTGTGCTTGAGGTTTGAATTCTCCATTTACGTTTCTGTTGTTATTTTTCCGCTGCGCTAACTTGATTTGTAAAAAGAAACGCAAATTTGGGGTCGGTTATTCACCCCCCCCTCTCTAGCCGCATCCGAAGGTCCCAACAGAAAGAACTAAGATACGACATGATAAGCATATCATAAGGAGAGAATTCAATGAAGGTGACTTGGTGTTGTTATTCAATTCAAGACTTAACCTTTTCCTCGAAAAATTAAAATCAAGGTGGTCAGGGTCATTCCAAATGCAGAAAGTGCATCCATACAGAGTCATGGAAATTTAGAGAAAGGTATCAAGGAATTTAAGTGAATGGATAAAGATTGAAGAAGTATCTTTTGAACGAACATGCAAGTTGATGAAGGCGAAGCGCAAGTCCTTCTTTAATAGCCTAAATCAGATTAAGGGTGTTGCTTAATTTCAAGGTTAATTTTAGGGATCTCCAGAGATAAATAGACCATCTTAAGACCGCTGTTATCGAAATTAGAATGGGTGGACGTGTACCAAGGGGTAAAAATTTCTTGGGCCATGGAGGAACAAAGGAGAGATGCAAAAGGATCATAAAAAATACTTACTAGGAAGAGCTCGGGAAGGGGAGTGTATTCAGTAGAAATCACCGGAGAAGAAAATTGGAGAAGACAAGACACGAATGGATTACTTCCTGAGACACTTAGGGGTTTTAACATTAGATATCTTTAAAGTCCAACCATTCAATCAAAACGTCTTGATTGGTGGCAACCGTCAGATCGGAGGCAATCATTAGATCCGAGGGGAGGAATTGCTGTCAATCCATATCAAAAGGTGTGCATCAACTATTGCATTTGAGAATAGGGAGTTGGTGGAACACGTGGTGTTTACTCATGAAACGACATTTATGATGGACAAGACAACCAAATCATTTCGCTGATGCACTCTCAAGCATATCAACGTAAGGACCTTGCATATCAAGCGTCGGACATGTATTTTTTCAAGAAAGGTAACGTTGATAGTAACATTGAGGGTGATAGACAGAGACGCTAGCCGATTGGATAGTAGTAGAACTCGGGTCTAGTCAGTCAATCATGAACCTCTTTCGACTAGACTTGAAAGGGAGCCTTATGATACGGTGCGCGGTGAGTAGCCCCAAAGGTAATGTCGGGTAGATAGTCAAAATGATATGATAGTCAAAATCAAAGGGAGGTGGTAGTCCAAGTCAAGGTAAGGTGGTAGTCAAAATCAAAGTGTATGTAGCCAACTGAGCCACTTTCAATGGGGCTTGGCTCCCCACTGATCATGGGAAAGTCTCCCAACGTACACTCGGTCGGCCCTAGAACCGGTCGAACTTACGAGACTTAACTCCCAACGTCTCATAGGCAAGTCTCTCAACATATACCCAATCGACCCTAGAACCGGTCGAACTTACGAGGCTTAACTCCCCACATCTCATAGGCAAGACTCTCAGCATATATCCAATCGGTCCTAGAATCGGTCAAACTTACGGAGCTCATCTCTCCACTTCCTAAGGGCAAGACTCCCCACATACACTCGATCGGCCTCAGAACCGGTAGGACTTAAAGGCCCAGCTCCCCACTTCTCATGGTTAAGGCTCCTAGAATGCACTTGGTCGGTTCTAGAGATGGTCGGACTTATAGGACTTAGCTTCCCACTTCTCAGGGGCAAGGGTCCCTGCATACACTCGGTTGGCCTCAGAACCAATCGGACTTACGGGGCTCAGATACCTATTTCTCATGCTCAAGGCTCCTAGCATACACCTAGTCGGTCCTAGAGCCGATCGAACTTATGGGGCTCAACGCTCCACTTCTCAAAGGCAAGGCTTCCAACCACACCGGTTGTCCCTAGAGCCGGTCGGACTTACGGGGCTCAGCTCCTAACTCATCAAAGGCAAAGCTCTTGCATCCACTCGGTCAACCTCAAAGTCGGTCGAACCTATGGGGCTTAGCTCCCCTGAGCCAAGCTCCCAGCATACATTCGATCGACACCATAGCCGATTAGACCTCCTCTAAGAGAGAGCGTTGTCAGAGAATCACAACTATCTATTAAAAAATAATGACTATTCACTAGGGAATATTTCACTAGTTGACATATATACACGCAACGAAATCTTCTTGTGTCTAAGAGAGTGCTATCGTACCTCTTCCATTACTCAACATATTCTGACACCAGACATTCTCTAACGTCTCATTATTGCGGAGGTTATGAGAGTCAATACAAAAAAGAGTTCTTTTCGTTGGTCAGGTACGCATACATGCGCACACGCACTCATCCACACTAATGTTCTACTATTCTACTATTTATCTTCTTTCCCATTTGTTCAACTGGTTCTGACTTGAGCATCAGAGTGTCTATGCAACGAATCCTCTCCCTTGTTCTCGCTCTAACGTTTCTATTTGCTCTCTCTGTGATATGTACTAAGAGAATCACTCGGCACCATCTTCTTTGAGCACAGAGACTTCTCACGATCAATAGTAGAACTATCTAACCAGCACACCTTCTTCTCCCATTTCAAACATTATCAATAGTCATTATCATAACAATGGTCATTATCAACTCCATGACCCAATCCGTATACTAATGAGTCCGGGCTCCAGACATCCTGGTCATTGTCATAACAATGATCATTGTCAACTCAATCCGTATACCAAGGATTCCTAGCTCCCAGGCTTCTAACAATGATCATTGTCAACTCCATGACTCAATCCGCATAGCTTCATGGCTTCATATCATTGTCATTACAATGGTCATTGTCATCTCCATGACTCAATCCGTATACCAATGGTTCCTAGCTTCTTGGTCATTGTCATGACAACGGTCATTGTCAACTGCATGAATTAGTCCGCATGACAATGGACTCGGCTCCATGGCTTTATGGCTTCAACTCAATGACTCAATCGCTCAAATTTATATAACCCGCGGCTGCAACTCGGTCAAGGTGGCAACTCAACCACGTAGCCGGAGTCGTTTATAAATACGGCCGTTGCATGCCAGTCAGTCTGCCCAATCGCCATCAGTTCAGAATGGAAGATCTTTCGCAATCCCAAATCAACTCACCGGAGAATGCCGATTCCCAAAATCTATCGCCGTCCGACCCCATGAACCATCCTCCTCCACCCCACCGACTCATCGACTTCCTCACTGAGCCAACACCCCAGCTCCCCGCCGCCGCCGAGAGGGACTACAAGCGATATTGCAAGATGGCCAACAGCTTCGTACCTGTCCTCCTCACCATCTCCTTCGCTCTTATCGTGACGATCCCCAGCCCGATGGATCCCGACTGGGTTATCCTCCACGCCACCGACCATGCTCTCACCTTCACTAGCCTCATCAGCTGCTTCGGCCTCTTCTTTTATTACCTCGGGAGGCAACCCAGCACTGAGCTGGCGAAAGTGCAGGGGACGGTGATGAGCTTCTCGGCGGTGCTCCTTGTGCTCTCTGCCCTCTCCCGCTTAGCACTCCTGTTTCCATGCCAACTACTCTTAGCAATGATGGCGATCGTCGTTATGCTTATCGGCCTGCTCTTTCTCCTACTTCATTTTATTTGATGGCGGCAATAGTCGTTATGCTATCGACCTACCCTTTCTCCTACTAATTTTACTTAACTAAGCACACAAAATTTAAGCGACATGATTGAAAACGCAGCAGTTCTACTACTGTTCTACAACCAAAAGGGAAAACAAAAGCTCCGTGCTCATTTGCTCAATCGTGTTCTACGATGGATCGAAATAGCAGCTATAAAGGAGCTCTGATTAAATAACTCCTTCCTCTGTTCAAGGTTAATTTTTGTTCATGGTCATCGTGTGGGTTTTAGCTAGAAGATTTCAGTCATTTGCGTGTAATATGTTTGATTTCTGAATCATGAAAACTGAGGTTGTGGATCTTTTGATGAGATTGAGATAGACACCTTATGTAGTTCAATCGATCAAAGGAATCAAAGAAAAATACAATACAATACAATGCAATTGAATTAGTGTATTTAAGTGTAGCTTCTACGATCTCAACTCTGTTTTTTTCTCCTCTGCTTTATTCAATTATCCTCATCTCTGTTTCTCATTCTCGTCAACTGACATGAGATGAACTTTTTCTTCATCCTCGAATAAAGATAAACAGTGCAAAATATACATATCAAATAGTGCAACCCAGGATAAAACAGTGGTTCTCGAACACTAGTACTAAATTTATGATTGTTAATTTTTTAACTAAAGACCTGTCATCGTTAAAATTTAGGGATCATATAAAAAGAGGATGAGATTTGATTCCCTTGTTTAATTTTTGTTGTTAAAATAATTTGGATACCGATGAAACTCAATTATGATATTTTTTCATATTTGTATACACATTAATTAATTTGAGAAATATCGTTAAAGTTGGACCTTGAATAAATATAAGATTTATTCATTAAGATATATTGGTTGAGAATCATTATACAATGTAATACATGGAAGATAATACTCATTGTAAGTACCCAACTTGGTTTTGATATGATCAACCGAGTTAAGTTAGGTTCTGCATCTTTTGATGCTTCGTGTTTAAGTGTGCAAGAACTTAGGAATACAAGAGTCGAGCAGAAGATGCGATGAGCGAGAAGGATGACATGGGAAGCGAGTCGATGAGATTGGTGCATCTGAGGGATGAAAAGTTATAGAAGAATACATCGATGGACAAAAAGGATGTGCGCTAGAGCATTTGAGGGATGAGAACCCGGAAGGAAGCCTGCTCGAGGAGAAGGTCGGAGTTGGGTTTGAGTGAGCTTAACTCCGGATGACCGGAGCATCACCCACGCGAAGAAAGTTCAAAAAAGCCAACTCTAAAGTTGACTTTGGATCTACTAGGCGTCGAAGTGGAGGCACTTCCAAGGAGCATGGAGGCGCCCTCGTGCCTCAAGAAGGAGGCACCCTACTAGATCATAGAGACACACTCACAGCTCCCTTGGAGGCGCCCTGGATCAACCGAGACACCTCCCATCAACTAGAGTCGTTGGCTGACCATTGGAGTTCGGATAAAGTTTTATCCACACTGAAGGCACCTCAACTTGATCTGAGATGTCTTTAGACCATGTCAGCACAATGGTAACCAGGAGGCTATAAAAATTTCCTTGGAGTTAGGAATTAAATATCAACAATTGTATTCATTTTTCTAGTCATTTCTGAGTTTGTCAAAGTATGTAAGAGACTACTTCGTCTTCATCATAGGAGTTTTTATAAGTTGAGTTTTTTTATTGCCTTGATTAACAATCATCCTAGTTATAACTAAGTAAACCTTTTTACCTTCTTACGTTGTGTTAAGTTGTTTTTATGTTAATTATTTGTTTTTACTAATATTGTGTCCTTGCTAAGTTCAAATAGCAAGAGAATTTTCTTACTTTTTTTTTAAGGATTATTCACTTCCTCTCTAGGAGACCTCACCTGGACCTACACTTGCGTTTAGATAATCTATCGTCATGATTCATGTATCTTGTACACTCATTTAGTGAATGATGAGATACATATGTGCCAAGTGAGAGAATGTTGGAAATATTTTATCTTGATTACAAATCTTTCCTTATTAAGTCACACATATTTATTAAGATTTTATTTATGCACAATCTTTTGTCTTAATTAAGAGGTCATATATTGTAAGATTTAAATGTGCATAATTAATAGAAATCTTACCTTAATATGTATATCATATATTTTTATATGGTATGATTATCTCGTCATGATTTATCACAATATTAAGAATTGACTGATGTTAATGAGTCCATGTAAATAATGGCTTTTAGGGTCCCTAAACATACATACCAAGAATAACAATACTATCTATAGAAGAGCTTTGAAGTGTTTAGAAGGCTCTAAAGCATTAAGCAACAAAAGTGGTGTTTAACCGTTCTTCAAATATCAATGGCTGGAGGTAACAATTGATTTATTTTTCCGCATCCAGTTATCATGTTTATTTAGGAAAAAAACATAATTTAAATTTATAGTATATAGATCATGTAAGTACCCCGAGTAAATTTTGATGTGATCAACTGGATTAAGTTATGTCCTGTTGTATTTGATCCTTGTGTATAAGTGTGCAAGAACTTAGGAACACAAAAAGTCGAGCGAAAATGCAATGAATGAGAAAGAGGCACAGGAAACAAGTCGACGGGCTCAGTGCATCCGAGAGATAAGAAACTGTGGAAGAGTACACCAATAGAGAGAGAAGGATACACGCGACATTTCTGAGGAACGAGAAGTCAGAGTGGAAAATTGCTTGAGGAGAAGGTCGGAGTTGGGTTCAAGTGAGTTCAACTCTGGATGGCCGAAGAATCATCTAAGCGACCAGAGCGGAAGATAGGACAAGTCAACTCCGGGTGCCCAGACAAGCTCCGGACGCCTGGACTCCCCTAGGTGCCTCTTGGAACAAAGGTTGTTCGAATGACGTTTGGGTCCACGCCAACAGCACTTCGAGCACCCAAACTGGTCCAAGCTCTCGGACAAGAATCAATTTTTATCATTGCACCATTGAGTAGCCTTTGCAAGAACAAAAGACACAGAGTTGGGGGCGCCCAGAGTGGATCCAAGTGCCCAGAGGTGCCACATCAGCAAAACAGCTAGTTTGACCAATAGGTTATAAATAGATCCCTGCTCCTCTTCATTTGATAACACACTCGAATATAAACACTATACTATCAATTTCTTACTTTGTAGTTTTTTTTCTGAACTTTCAACATCTACAAGATGCTACTCCGCTTTCACCAAAGGAGTCATTTAATGAGCTTATTTTTCTTTGGATTAGTAATCTTCTGATTGCAAATCAAGTAACTCTTTTGCCTCTTATTATTTAATTTATTTTTATTTTTTCTAGCTATAGAACTTGTATTTATCTTTGCTAAACAAGAAAGTAAAAGAAAGTGTTAAAATTTCTTTACAAGGCTTGCTAGCTACACGGGACCAACAGATCATACCATTTTAAGCGGGAAGAAACCTTCAACACCATGGGTTGTAGATCGTAGCATGGACTTTCGTTCGCAACCTTGTGGAGTCCATATAGCTGCATCTGCAACTCATTACTCAGTTCGACATGGCATCCATGCCGTTATTTGCATCAATAAACTGGGTCGAAACTCTGAACAATTTTTCCACATCACTCAACTCGATCCCTTCCCACTCATCGTCACAGTGTAACAAATATGCTCCTCTCTTCTCACTCAATTCCCTAGCATCTACCTTCCCTTTTGCATCGCCTTCAATCGGTTCCACAACTTTCTCACCCTCTTTTTAACCACCATCTTCATCCTTGACTAAATCATCATTACCTCTACCAATCTCCACCCTCTTATCCTCTTTTCTTCTGAAATACTCTTGCAAGCAAAGAACATCGAGATCACCCTCCATATTAACATCCTTCTCGAGTCCAACCTCACATATCTCTCGAGCGATCATCCTCTACTCATCGAGATCGGGTGGCGAGGGAACACCATCTAATGTGTTGGCTTCGCCTTTGGTCTTAGCACCACCGCGTCTCCTCCTACTTGGTCGGTTGTCGACTGAGGCCCTAAATTGTCGATCGTTGACTCCTGATTCTTCGTCCATCTCTTCCTCCTTGTCCGATCCTTGCGCGATGACGATGATGTAAGTGTGACAATCGCGGGCACCTGGGGCATCCCGATCTCGTCCAAGTAGGGAGTGGCAATCGACTCCTCGTGCTTGTAAGTGAAGTATACGACGACCACCGGCAAGAAAATACTGACGAAGAAGAGGAAGGAGATGAACCAAGGATCAGCCATGGCTTCCTCCTCTAATCTCCTAATCAGTACTTAATATGGTGAGTATGAAAAACTGCCATGGAGGTCAATTAGATGTTGAATTGGGTTAAAATTAAGGGAGATCAATGAGACTATCTCTATTAGAGTGAGCCGACTCGCCAATCTTTTGAGTGAAAGTCAACCCACCAGGGTTGACTAGTCTTCTTGGTCAAGCTAAGCCGACCCGACAATCTTCTTGGTTGAGCCAAGCCGACCTGACAGCCTTCCTGGCCGAGCCAACCTGTCAGTCTACAGTTGGTCCTATACCGATCCTAAGGCTTAGCTCCCCAATTGAATATTCAGCTCATGTCCGATAGGCTCTTCCACTCGGACGCTCTGGCTCACCTCCACTCCAACCCGACGTCTCTTCTGGGCCCAAATATCTAGAACAACAAGTGGGCCCCCTTAGGTTGTAAGAATATATGAGATGTCAAAACACGTGGGTATCCAAACACATATAGTAGTATGTGTGACATAGTGTGATCCCCACAAGATCTCCTCAGTGTAAGATATCGGTGATATGACCCCTTGATATAGCAATGGGACACTCTTCTTATCAAAATATGACATCTTGTCAGAAGTGCACCATCTCCTTTGACAACCACGGATGTGACACATCACTCCTTCGTGCTATAAAAACCCTCGCCCCAGCGGGCTAAGGTAGGTTGGATACTCATTACTACATAAACTCATGTTTCATTATTCTCTTGTACTATTTGGCCAAATAAAGCTTAACCAGCTCCTACAATTTGATCAGCAGCCCGGCTTCAACTGGCAAACATTTTATTGATTAACAGCTCTAATAAGCCATTTAATTTGCTATCCAATCGATAGCTCTAGCTGATAGCTCAATCGTCCCAAGTACCTTATCCATCCTACTTGGCAACTTGAGATATTCCGTTCAAGCCATCTTAATAAATAAGTCTCAACTTGAATTTTAGAAATTTAAATTCAGACTATGTACCTATCCTTACAACAGGTAAAATGACTCTCGTGTCTCTCAACCAAGTTATAAGTAGGGTCCTCACTCACCCAACAACCTTCTGATCGGCAAAAATCTAGACTCTCACATCTCTCAACCAAGTTATAAGTGTGGTCCCCACACACCCAACGAGCTTTCGGTCGATAAAAATCCAGACTTTCACATCTTTCAATCGAGTTATAAGTGTGGCCCCCACGCGCCCAATGACCTTCCAGTTGGCAAAACCTCTAGACTCTCGTGTCTCTTGACCAAATTTTAAGTGTAGTCCCTATGTGCCCAACAACCTTCGGGTCGGCAAAACCTCTAGACTCTCACGTCTCTCGACCAAGTTATACGCGTGGTCCCCATATGCTCAACGACCTTCCGATCGGCAAAATCACAATACTCTCGTGTCTCTTGATTGAGTTATAAATGTAGTCCCTAGCGCCCAATGACCTTCCAGTCGACAAAATTCAAAATCTCACATCTCTCGACTGAGTTATAAGTGTGGTCTCCACAAGCCCAATAACCTTTTGGTCTACAAAATCTCTAAACTCTCATGTCTCTTGACCGAGTTATAAGCATAATCCTCATGTGCCCAATGACCTTCTGAACGGAAAAATCTTCAGACTCTCATATCTCTCGACCAAGTTATAAGCGTGGTCCCCATGCGCCCAACACTCCACCGCTCACTCGGCACCCGCTTCGTCGCTTGATCGGCACCTACTCTGCCTCTCGCTCGGCACTCGCTTTGCCGCTCGCTTGACACTTACACAAACAGTTGCTCGCTTGGCACTCACTCAGCTGCTCACTTGGCACCGAGCCAACCTAGTGAAAGGTTTAGTACAGTTAATCAGACTCGTGTCTCTTTCAACTAGTTTTGAAGGGGATACTTGTGATATGGTGAGTATGAAAAGCTACCACAGATGCAACAAAGGTCAATCAGATGCTGAGCTGGGTTAAAGTCAAGGGGGGGTCAATGAGACCATCTTTATCTGACTAAGCCGACCCGCCAATCTTGTAGTGAAAGATGACCCGCCAGGGCATAGCAGTCTTCTTGGCTGACCCCCATAGCCAATCTTCTTAGTCGAGTCGACCCACTAGTTGTCGTTGGTCCTATACCGACCCAAGGTGTTGGTGCAGTTAGTACCAATGATCAAATTCAGATTTTGATGAATGACAAATGAATTAAAGTTAGGTGTTGGGTTATCTAACCTTTTTATCGAATGTGCAAGAATTGATGGGTCTAGAAGACCTGACACCAAGCTGAAACCCAGTTATGTCTGAGAACCTAATAACTGGCACGAAGTTCAGATAAGTTAAGAAATGACCTGATATCTAGTAGAAAGTACAGCTAGGTCTGAGAGATCTAACAGTTAGCTAAAGTCTAGTTGGGTCTGCAAACCTGACAACTAGCAGGAAGTCCTGGTGGGTCAAAGGACTTGACATCAAGGAAGTCTGCAATTGGTAAGTGAATTTAAGCAACTAGAGAAGAGATCCAGTGAGGGCGCATTCCCAATTGAGGGAACAGTAGACGTCGATCTGACATAGGATTTCAACGAAACTCAAAATCAGGATTGGACAGTCTGGAGACTGTCGAATATTACTACTCTTCTTTACATTACTTATTGTGCTAACCTTGTGATGCAGGAAATCAAAAGGCTAAAAAAAGGGTGTCCAAGCGACTGGAGGTCCGAGCGCCCGAGATGGGCCCGAATAGGGCGACCAGTGGAGCTTAGGTGGTGCATGGTGATTGGCTAAGATAAGTCACAGTCCGGGCACCCAAATAGGTCCAGGCTCTCCAAGAAGGATAAGGTTTTGAAGATAAAGTTTCACCGAGGCGCATCCATGCCATCAGCATTCCAAGCACTCGGGTGTGGTCCTAGTGCCTGAAAATGACCTATAAAAAGGCCTTCAACTAGAGGCTTTAACACATTATTCGCTACAACTTTCATTCTTGTGCAATGCTCTGAGAAGGCTCTAACGATACTGAAAGGCTACTCTGATAGCCTACGATCAAGCTTCTACTTCTTATTATTGTCGGTATATTTAGACTTTGTAATCTCTTTGATCTTATAATGATTTCCCAACGAAAGCACTCACCGAGTGTGAGACTTGGAGTGGGAGTCGTCGAACGCTCCAAACAAAGTAAAAATTACCTATGTTAGCACTTGATTCTTTGTTTATTTTCCTTTGTGTATTCTCGTAATTTTATAAAAAGCGATGGACACTCTTCACTCCCCCCCCCCCCCTCTAGTGTATTTTTGATCCTACACCAGAGACTTGGCTACCAGATCGAATATCCAACTCATGTTCGATCAGTTCTGCCACTTGAACGCTCCAACTCACCTCCACTTTGACCTGACACCTCTCCTAGGCTCAAATATCCAGAACAACACATGGGCCCCATGTAGGTTATCATAATACATGATGTTGGTACAATCGACCTCCAAAGTTTTAATATCCGACAAATATGTTTAAGTAAGTTTAATGGAGCTTGATCATGGAAAGTCCTAGTCGTGGCTAGGCAAGGGTGGGAAGTCAATCGAGTAACTAGTCGTAACTGTGATTAAACAAGGGAAGTCCTAGTTGCAGGCTAAGCAAGGAAAATCTCAATAGATCGTGAAAGATAGGTGGATTCGATAGGTTTGGATGACCTAATCCCTGGGTAGCCGAATATTGAGATAAGAGAAATCTCAGTAGATCGTGGAAGGCAGGTGGATTCGATAGGTTTGGAGGACCTGATCCCTGAGTAGCTGAATACTGAGTCTTGGTTAGTGAAGTCAGGTGGAGAAAACCCTAGGGGGTGATAACCTTAGGCTCTGGTGAGTGAAGATATATGGAGAAAAATCCTATGGGGAGATAACCTTAGGTAACGAGAAGTCTTGGAGGAGTGAACTCCAATCAAGGTTGACCGGACCAGCGGATCATGGTGATTCTAAGTTTAGTTTTGTTAGGGTTGATTTGTAGCTAGAGGGGGTGAATAACTCGTCGCATGCTCGTTGCTTGCTTTGATGATGATAATATGCAGCAAAAATACACCCAAAGCACACTCACAACGCTAACGCTAGAATTTACTTGGGATCCACCTCAAGAAGAGGTGACTAAACTAACCCCCAATCGATTAATCAAGGTTGTGCTAGAGAATGCGTTATCTTAGCAAATCTCGGTTACTTACCTTTTCTCTGAGATTCGTGAATCCAGTGATGAGCTCCTTGATCCTTGAATGAAGGTGTGCAACTATTTCTCCTTATTTTAGTTTGATGTTGTTGATCTGGTTTCTGAGCAGATCTCGTCTTGCGAGTTTCGCCTCCAAGGTTCCTTCGTGTAGTTCCAGGAACTTCTCCCATAGCTCCTTCGCGGACTTGTAGGCTCCAATCCGATTGAATTCTTGTGGCGGTAGAACGCTTAGTAGATGGAACTCTGCTTTGTCGTTTGCCACGAAATCAGCTTGCTTCTTTTTGGTCCAGTGGTATTTATCTTTACATTCGGGTACTACAAAACCAAACTCCATTATTAAAAATAAATCAAAATCAATCATGAAAAATACCTCCATCTTCTTTTTCCAGTTGGTGAAGTCCCCCTCAAACTTTGGTGGGTGGATGCTTGAACTGGTCATCTCGTGTGTTTCGTTCAGCGGTTAGTCCTCCTGAAGCAACCTGACTCTGATACCACTTGTTGGACCGGTTAGGCCAGCTGGAGAGGGTTGAGTTGCCTGAAACACAAAAGCTAAACACCTTCTTGATCTTTCAACTCAGGTTAGTAGCAATAGCAAGTAAAATAGAACCAATAAGAAACTAAAGAAAAGAGACACCAGAATTTACTTGGTTACAACCTAGGTGGTTATTAATCCAAGCCAAATGAAAGCTCTTATGAATCTCCTTCGGTGAAGGCGGAGAAGCCTCTTACACTCGTTAACAGCTCAGACTATTACTAGAAAATCAATACAAAAGTTGTTACCTCTTTCCTAGGTCCAGGGGTCTTTTTATAGCCCCTGAAAAAACTTATCCTCAGGCTGAAGGCGCATTCCATAGGGCTGGAAGGCGCCTCCAGTGAGGCAAAGGATAAAACTTTATCCTTTCCGCCAACGACCAGATTGCTTGGTCGAAGGCGCCTTCCATAGCCATGGAAGGCACCTTCCATGGCTGGTTGAAGGCGCTTTCAGCCTGAAGGTCGCGGAGGCGCCTTCAACTCTTGTTAAAGGTGCCTCTAGCAGCTCCATAGCTCTTCTCTAGCTCTTCCGCTGCTCTAATCGCCTGGGTGATTTCGACCAACAGAAATAAGGCTCACCCGAACCTAATTTTGGCCTTCTCCTCGAGCAGGCTTCCGCTCCGGCTTCTCGTCCCTTGAACATCGCACACGTCCTTCTTGTCCACCGATGTACTCTTCCGCAGCATCTCGTCCCTCGGACGCACTGAGCCCGTCGGTTGTCTCCCGTGTCGTCCTTCTCGCTAGTTGCGTCTTCCGCTCGACTTTCTGTGCTCTATACTCCTACACACTTAAACACAGAGATCATAACATAATAAGACCTAATTTAACTTGGTTGATCATATCAAAAATAATCTTGGGGTTCCAACAGGTTGGGTTAACTACCCTTCCAATTAGAGTTGACACTCTCTAACCCATCTAGGGGTAGAGAAGATGCTCCTAGGAACCCAAAACCTATTGGTAATCCTTGGATGTTCAAGGTATTCACTAGGGATAACTTCCCTTGATACCTTCCTAATGACCTTGTTAGACTTCTTAGAAGCCTTGATCACTTTCTCTAGGTCAACTCTAGGGATAACTTCCCTTGTGACCTTTTTTGTGACTTTCTTAGAAGTCTTAGTCACATTTGTCGTTACAAAAATACTCCTAGGGATAACTTCTCTTATATCTTTGACTTGACTCCTAGACCTAGATTTGGTTCCATAGCTGTATGGAACCCTATGGTATGAAAGAACATCATTCTTAGCTTTAGGTTTGTATCCCAAACATTTATGGTCATTGGATGACTTTTGGTTTCCTATGCCTAGGCTTTTATTCTTGAACCCTGGTTTTTTATTCATTATTTTTCTAAGGATCCTCTCCATTTTATCAAGTCTTGACCTCAAGACTTGATTTTCTTTCCATAATTCCTCAAACTTAGATTTTTCACTAAAACATTGATTTTTCCTTTTCTTAGGCACATATTTAAAATCCTTAGAGTTATTTCCTAATTTGTTATCTATCTTTCTAGCCTTAGGTTGAGTGGTTTTGGCATGAAGAGCTACATGTTTTTCTTTAATGCTATCATACTTCCTATTTTTATGGTAAATAGCATTAAAATGATATAAATTAGAACTAGCATGCTTTTATCATGATTCAAAGGGATAGACTCAATAAATGATACCTTGGGTTTTATTTTAGAAACTTCCCCTTGACTTGTGCTTCCACCCTTGGCTTTGACCAATTTCTTTCCCTTTGGACATTGGCTCCGGTAATATCCTTTTTAGTTGCAAGAAAAGCACACAATGTGCTCCTTGCTCTTCTTTATTATGGGGACGGTCTCCTTGGGTTTCTCCTTGCCCTTTGGTGCCATTTGACCCTTCTTCTTGGCCAATTTAGGACACTTACTCTTGTAGTGCCCATGTTCCCTACACTCAAAATATATAATATGATTTTTATTTTTAATTGAACAACTTATACCTTCACGTGTAAAGATGACACTTGATCCTCCATTTGATGTCTCTTGATTTTTGGAGGATGCCTCATTTTCTTCACTTGACCCGGAGGTAGAAGCTTCTCCTTCTTCTTGGTCCGGAGTCACCGAATGTCGCTCTCCCTCAATCCTAGAGGTGGAGACTTCTTCATCTTGTACATGGAATAAAGAGTATGCTCCCTCTTTGCCCTTTGCATTGCATTCTTTTGAAGATGAAGCTTCTTAGATTTCTTCTTCGAATGTTGAGCATCTCTCAACTTCGGAGTCCTCTTTCTCTTGGTCTTGATCCAATGAGTTGCCCTCTTTGAATTTCTCTTGATTTGGTACAGTGGAGTAAACCTCATGGATTTTAGCCAATTTGCTCCATAGCTCCTTAACATCTTCAAATTCTCTAATTTGCTCTAAGATGTTGCTTGACAATAGATTGACCAATAGCTTGGTCACTTTATCGTTGGCCTCCCATCTTTGGATTTTCTCTTGGCTCCATTTGCTCTTCTTGAGGATCTTGCCTTTTGAATTCTTTGGAGCTTTGAAGCTTTCCATTAGAGCAAACCATTGCTCTATCTCTATCATAAGGAAATTTTCAATTCTTGATTTCCAAGAATCAAAACTTGTGGATACGAATGGTGGAAGCACCCTTGTGTTGAATCTGAGTCTATCTTGGAATTCCATCTTGAAGTTGAGCCATTTGATGAAGTCTTCGACTTTTGAATTTGCTTCAACTTCTTCTCCCTCTAGCTCATTGCCCCTTCCAGCGATGATTCCGGCAAAGAGTGACCTCGCTCTGATACCACTTGTTAGGGTTAATTTGTAGCTAGAAGGGGGTGAATAGCTCATCGCGTACTCGTTGCTTGCTTTGATGATGATAATCTGCAGTGGAAATACACCCAAAGCGCACTCACAACGCTAACGCTAAGATTTACTTGGTATCCACCTTAAGAAGAGGTGACTAATCCAAGGATCTGGCCCTCACTCACTCATCCACTATGAAAACACTCCTTTATGGTAACTACCGAATGTGGAGAAGCATTATACAAACTCACAATACAAGAAAAAAGAAAAACAAGCTTATATAATACAAATCTTACAAGATTTACAAAACCCTAGATTGCTTCTTCTTGCTTGAATACACCTCTTGACTTACTTGGAAGTGCACCAACACTCCTCTATAAGCCTCCAAGATCTGGTGTGTGCCTGTGAGAATGATCGGTAGAAGTGGAGAGGAAGAACTACGGAGGAAGACGCTCGCCAAAGCTTTATCCTGCACAACAGTCGTCTCCCAATCGATCGGATGATCGATTGGGGAGGCTGAATCGATCGGCTGATCGATTCAACCGTCTTCTGTGCTCTGTAGAAAGTGCCTGAATTGATCGATCGATCGATTTAGGCATTCTCACGATCGAGCGAGAAAATCATCCCCCAATCGATTGGGGAGCCCAATCGATTGGTTGATCGATTGGGTTGCCATTTGTCGCATCACTATGCCTAATCGATCAGCTGATCGATTGGGCTCGGTCCAATTTGATCACTTGATCAAATTAACCAACCCTAGCTTGCTCGAGTCAAGTCTAAGGTCCCCCAAGCCCAACATATGGTCAACTGTGACCTGTTGGGACTCCTCGTGCCTAGCATCCGGCTAACCTTGACCTGCTGGGACTTCTTTGCCAAGTGTCCGATCAATCCTTTGACCTACTTGGACTTTTCCCTTCGTGCCAAGTGCCCGATCAACCTTGACTCACTTGGACTTATAGTCTCGTGCCAAGTGTCCGGTCCTCCATGAGCCACTTGGACTTCCACCAGATGTCCGATCACTCTTGACCCATCTAGATTTTCTTGTACCAAGTATTCGATCAATCCTTTGACCTACTTGGGCTTTCCAACACCAGGTGTCCGGTCGACCTTGACCCACCTGGATCTCCATGTACCTGGTTTCACTCATCAGGTCTTTCCATCTGCCTAGCTTCACTCATTAGGACATTCTATCTGTCCGGCTTCACTCACCAGGACTTTCCATCTACCTGGCTTCACTCATCGGGACTTTCCATCTACTTGGCTTCACTCACCAGGACTTTCACCTAGCTTCACTCATAGGGTTTTCACCTGGCTTCACTTACCAAGATTTTTGCACTGCCCGACTTCACTCACCAAGACTTTCACCTACCTAGCTTCACTCAGCAGGATTTTTCAACTGCCTAGCTTCACTCACTAGGTCTTTCACCAGGATTTTCCCTTGCCTAACATCCAGTTAAGACTTTCTCAATCAAGTATCTGGTCAACCTTGACCTACTTGACTCTTCTTCACATCAAACTGGTCACCTCTAGACCAAAGGAGAATTGTATCAACAATCTCCTCAATCAGACAATTACATCTGCAATCTCCATGTATTGTTAAAC
Source organism: Zingiber officinale (assembly GCF_018446385.1). Lineage (NCBI taxonomy): Eukaryota > Viridiplantae > Streptophyta > Magnoliopsida > Zingiberales > Zingiberaceae > Zingiber > Zingiber officinale. The sequence goes on from NC_055989.1 coordinate 146,256,364, forward strand.
ATCGAAACTCAAATATCAAGACTCAAGCTTGAGCCAACTCAAGCTTGGTCAACCTGGCCCAAAGGATATTGTACCAACAAGTTTTACCATAATATTTTGTATTTCTATTATTGTTGTTGGTTAATGTAGTATTGCAAGAAAAGTCTTAGTGGATCAGGCGATCAGACACTAAGCAGGCAAAGTCCAAACAAGTATGGAGGACCAATGTTTGGCAGGTAAGTTGAGGTATGCAACTGGAGGAGCGACAGTGAGGTCGTGTTCCTGAAAGGAACAACCTAAGGTCGTTAATTCAACTGAAAAAACCGGGAAAGTTTTCAAGTTGAGATTAAGACAGTTATATTATCTAATATTACTCATGCATTATTTATATTAATATGCTAATCTCTATTTTGTAGGAATATTCTGTATAACTCTGTTTTACAGGTCTGGCTTGATCGTTCGACCGAACAGGAGGATCGGTCGACCGAACAAGGCTAACTCAGATTAGAGACAGTTCAGACCAAAGTAGAGCAACATCCGATCAAGGCTTGATCAGTCGACCGAACCAGATGATCGATCAACCGAACCCTAATGATGTGGCACCTATCAGATCGATCAGAAGCACATATGGAAGATTGGCTGATCGGTCGACCGAACCTGGGGATCGGTCGACCGAACGATCATCCCATTAAAAGCGCATTAATGAAGAATCTCGACGAACGGGGAAGCTCACTGTTCGGTCTACCGAACAGAGAGGTTGATCGAGTGAACCATTAAACATCATTAATGCCCAAGGATTGGATCTCAATGAAGAAGGCAGGGAGTGGGTTCAGTCGACCAAACCCAAGGATCGGTCGACCGAACAGTACGGATTCTTATAAAAGCGGAACTCGAGGTCTAAAGAATACAACGAAGTTGTCTGTTCATCGCTGTGGAAACTCTCTATTCGTGCTATTGCTCTGCAACCCATCTTCAAGCAAGTGTCTACTTCGTTCAAGTGTCGACCAAGCTTCATCTCCCATATAGTGTCGATATACATTTACTTTAAAGCTTGCATTGTACTTATTTACGAGTAAGATAGTAGACTGTTACTATCTTACTCATTTCATTGTACGCACTGCTTCTTTCTGAGGTTTTCGGAAATAAGAGTTTAGTGAATTGCTCAACAGTGCGATCAAGGATCGCGGATCTTAAAGTAGGAGTCGACGTAGGTTCCGAACCAAATAACCGAAACGAGTCTCTATTTTCCGTTGTGTTACTTTGTTTTAAAAAAAAGAAAAGAGTTTTGAAAAGAGCGATATTCACCCCCCCCTCCCCTCTATCGCACTCTTTCGATCCTACACATGAGTTGTTAAAGCACGTGGGTATCCAAACACGTGGAGTAGTATGCGTGACATAATGTGATTCCCATAAGATCTCCACAGTACAAGATATGGATGATATGACCCCTTGATACAACGATAGGACACCCTCCTTATTAAGACATGATATTTTATCAGAAGTACATTATCTCCTCTGATAGCCACGGATGTGACACATTACTCTTTCATGTTATAAAAAGGTTTGCCCTACGGGCCTAGGTAGGTTAGATACTCATTACTATAGACACTCATGTTTCATTATTCTCATGCACTGTTTATCTTCTCCATTTTTGAGATCGTCGGAGACTAACTCGAGCTTTGGAGTGGAAGGTCGAGGCACCCCTGGTCATCCCTCTAACATTCCATCTACTTTTTCCTGTCTTCTAACATCCTTATAGGCACCATTAATGGGAGACTTTTTGACATCTTTGGCTCCCTATTTATGACCTTTTCGTAGAGATCTAGCGTAAACACCAGCAACTCATCGACATTCCATCTCTGATCGCTTTCAGACAGATTAGTACTGTTGGCTTGTGCTTCATGGCAATTAAGAGGAAAATAAAAAAAGGTAGATCCACTACCTTAACGACCCTCAAGTGTCGGCTACACGGATATAAAATGAGGTAAATATAGATACCCAAGTGTTAGGCGTCAGTTCCTGATAATTAACCTCTGACTATTACACTAGAGATACTATGTGCCTATCATCTGTGGTACATCCTGGACGCGTGAAGAGGAAAACAAATGTTGCAATAAAAAAAGGTGATTTGCTCTCTCCCGATGCCCCCGCTAATCATTCTTTAAATTAATATAAAGGAGATAAATCATGGATGACTACTAATCATTAATATAATAGTTAAAATATAAAGAAAGTATACTTAAACATGCTAAATTTCGACCTTATAAATAAATATGATAATATCCTAAGTCTAAATGATAGCATCCGAGTGGACTCGTAAAGAGGGAAAAAAGATATAGCTATTAGAGAAGAGAGAGAAGGTCGATTGTTGGAATTTCAAGTAGACTGTGGTATTTCAAGAAGAGAAGAGAAACACAGGGAATAAGAGTACTAGAGAATATCCTCGGTGCCAGCTAAACTCATCAATTCTTCTCTTACTATTAACACCCAAACACTACCTTTATTACTATTAGATAACATAATTGGGCCCACTCGTCATATGACCAATGTAAATCTTTATAATATCGATATTATTTTTTATATTTCAAAAGTTTACCTTCAAAGGCATTCGTGAAATTAGTGGAGCCCGCATTGGCCGATGAACGAGATATATGACAATACATTTGTTTTCATAATTTCCATTTTTGGAAAATGTTATAAATAAAAAATAATTATTAATTCCAAAATTAATTATAGTTGGACATAAAATTAGACTAAGCCCGAATTATGAAGACAACTAACTTAGTCGTCAATCATTAAGTTTTAAAACAACTTGCAAGAAATGAGTAGGTATTATATGGTTCATTTGATAAAAGTTGATAATTTCGGATGGCTTATACGATAAGTCTTATAAGTCATTTATAAAAAGACAAATTAAAAAATTAAGCAGGCCAACATATATTATATAGTTAATGAACTTATTAATGTGAATTATCGATTGCAGAATGATAAATTAACTTATAGATAATTTATGGACAAAATAAAGTTTAAAAAAAAATAGTAGGTGTAGTTATTAAACATAGAGAATAAGAATCCTACCGAAGCCATTAAGAGTTAGGACACATCTAATACCTTCTCTTTTATATCATCTTCAAACAAGGAATAAACCTCTCATTTTCAAACAAGGAAAACAAATAGTGATGCTTTTGAAGCCCTTTGACCATGAATTAGAGAAATCAGTATGAACACAACAATCCATGAAAAATTAAGTTTATTTTGCTTAATTTAAGATGGATTTTTAATTATTTTTTATTAAAGTTTGATGAAACGATATTTCACGAGCCAACAACAAGCTCATGGCTTACCCACGAGCCACGGCTTGCTCATGAGCTTGCAATTGTCATTGTGAGCTAGCTAGGTTGTGAGGATTGTCTACTTGAGCTTGCAATTGTCATTGTGAGCTAGCTAGGTTGTGAGGATTGTCTACTTGGGAAAATTTGCATGTAGTCTTCATTGGCAACACAACTTTGCATGCACTCCTATTGGAATTTATTTTTTTTTTTCACTCCCTAGTCTAATATACTTACCTAATTACCCTTGATATTTTAAGTATAAAAAGTCTAAAAATGAGTATAAATCCTCTTAAATTTGGTACATTAAACTAGAATCCAGTATATTTTCTATCAAATTAAGTACGATTCTTTTTCCACCTCAATTGGATGAAAAAAATACTAGATTTTCTTTAAATGATACTTAATTTGATGGAAAATATACTAGATTTTCTTTAAATGATACTCAATTGGATAAAAAAATATATTAGATTTTTTTCAAATGGTACTGAATTTAGGAGGAATTATATTAAATAGGAAAAAAGTCGTACTTAATTTAATAGAAAATATACTTGATTCTAATTTAAAATGCTGAATTTAATAGGAATTATACTCATTTTTAGACTATTTATACCTAAAAAATATGAAGGGTAATTTTAATAGAAAATATACTCGAATATACTAGATTTTCTTTAAATGATACTCAATTGGATAGAAAATATACTAGATTTTTTTTAAATGATACTTAATTGGATAGAAAATATACTAGATTTTCTTTTTACATGGTGCTGAATTTAGGAGGAATTATATTAAAACAGAAAAAAAATACTCAATTTAATAGAAAATATACTCGATTCTAATGTAAAGTACTGAATTTAAGAGGAATTATACTTATTTTTGGACCTTTTGTACCTAAAAAATCTGGGGGGTAATTAGGTCACAATATTTGTATGAGGGAGTTGAAGCAAATAAAACTTTACATGCAGGGAGTGGAAATAAAATTTCTATGAGTAGGGATTGCGTGCAAAATTTAAGTTGTGATTGGGGATTTTTCTCTACTTTACCGCTACTTGTATGCTTATGACTAATTATTGATCTTGTCTTAAGGATATGTCGCCACTAACTAAAATTTTATTGGTAATTGATTTCTATTACTTTTTCTTTCCTTTTTTTACCCAATGATTTTTTTTCTACATCCCTCTATTATGGAAGGGGGCATCAGGTCTTCTTCTCCTCAGTTCTTTGATAAAATTAGTATGAAGAAGGATTTTATGTAAAATATCTAATTTCTTTTATCATTATTGGAAAGGGCAATAGCGCCTTGAGAAAAAAACAAATGTAAGCAAACTTCTTCAGGCCTGAAATGAAATTTTGCCTAATTGTCAAACAAACAACTGCACCCTCAAAATAAGGAAAAATACAGGAGGAGACTTATAATTGAATAAACTATTTCTTTCCTTCTTGCTATTCTGGAAGGGTTAGCGTTGCCGATGGCGAGACTTGCGAGCCACGATTCTTCTTCTTCTCCTTCTCCTCCAGTTTTTGGAGGGGTATTGTTTTTGGTGGATTTTTGACTGCAAATTAATAAAAAAAATTAATATTTCATATTTTTTGATGTATTTTTTATTTGATCCAACGGTATGAACTCGAGGTTAAGCAATCATTACTAGATGAGCTATTTTAGGAATCAATACTTTGATTTTTCAAAAGGCGTAGAAGGTAAAAATAAATAAAATCATTTAAATTCCTGAAATTTATTATTTTAAAATATATTAAAGTTTTAAAATAATCTAAAATTACCTTAACATTGAATTCTAAAATTTCTAAGGGTACTTTTGGATCAAACTAAACTGTAAGGACTAAAGTGAAATGATCAAAGTAAAGTAATACCTTGTGGAGGATTCGGGGCAGAAGGTGATGGAATAGGCCTGCGCTCCTCCGGCGGCGGAGCAGGTGAAGGTGGAGGTGGCGTCGTCGAAGGCATAGCTATAGGACCGCGGGCACGCCGCCTTGAACATCTGCGCGTACGCCGACGGCCGACACGTCTGCGGGTTCCCAAACTCCCCGCTGCAACAGAACTCCGGCTGCCCGAACGCGTCGCACGCGCTGCGGCACGCCGCGCCATCCCCCGCCCTGAGCTCCGCCGGGCACCGCCGGTTTATGTCCGCCAAGCACCCAGTAGACGGACACTCCCCGCCCGCCGCTTCCACCACCACCGGCAGGTTGTACCCATCCACCAGGCTCACGTCGTAGAAATCCTTCTCCCCGCCGAGCGTGAACTCGACCAGAGTGGCGGGCGGCGCCGCCCCCGAACCAGCGCACTCCACCCTGCCAGTCCCGCAGTCGCCGGTGCCGCATGAGCCGTTACCGTAAGCGTCGAAAACACAGCCGGTGCGAGCCCAGAAGCGGCCGGACCAACCGGAGGAGGCGTAAAGGGACCTGCTCTCGCCCGCGGCGAGCTCGAATCCGGTGCTCTCCAGCGGAGAGCTACCGGAGCTCGACAGGACGCCTGGCCAAATGGTGTCGCCGCAGTGGTTCACGAAGGAGAACGTCGCCGCGCCTTCCCCTGCGCAATCAAACCACGAATTCCGCCATTAAAATCGCAGCCACTTCAACTCAAATCCTTCGCAAAATCCACAAATTACCTGAAACAAATCGCAGAATAAACAGAACAGAGAAGAAAAGGATCGGATGGCGAGACATTGAGCGATCGCCGATCGCGAATGATTACTCAAGAAGCAACAAAGATTATTTGGTTAGGAATGCGATGAAGAACGGAAGGAAGTGGAGATTGGCGGCGACTTCTTCGCCATGGCGTTGAGGATTTATACGCGAAGGGGAAGGACAGAAAGAGGCCGAGGGTTAAACCGTGGGGTTAAAGTTTAAACACGGTTCTAATGACATTAATGGAAGACAGTGAGGATTAGCGCGTAATAAGGAGTGAATTATTTGATCATGGATTCTTGGATCTTGTTTACGAGAGGGGAGAGGAAAGGAGAGGAGAGGAGAGAAACAAAATGCTTCCCTTTTTCTTGTTTACTTATCTTAAGCAATTGAACGTAGTATTTGTTTATTTACATCGTCAAAAAGGTTTTTTTCCTTCATATTTTGTCCTTTTATTGTCGAAAAGGTTTTATTTTATCATCTTAAATAAAAAAAAAGTAATAAGCACATCTCATCATTAAAGATAATCACTTATATCAAAAGTCAAAAAAATAATTATCTCTCTCCATGACAAATGTGGCAAAAAATAATATACTGCTAAATTAGTAAAAGTAATTGCATAAAGACATGTGAATAATATAGACTAATGTTAGAGGTGTTTTAGGGATAAGGTCACTAAAGGAATAGTACTATTTGAAATGGACGTAAGGTCACCTTTCGCGTATAATGGTAGTTAATGTTTACGTTGAGTTGATTATTATACGATACATTTATAAAAATAAATAAAAGTTAATTTTTAATAAAATCGATAAAAATATTTTTTATATAATGACTTGCTTAGTGTTTTCTGATTTATTTCTCTACGTATAACTATTAGACTATAGGATTGTGAGGCGTATAATAAATAATAATTTAAAAGAATACCTAATATTTAATAGTCCATTGTTGCGAAGATATATCTCTACTCTCAGTTATTTAAACCTCAAGTGGTATATAAAAAAAATGCATAAAAGAAACATTATCTAGTTAAATATTATGCACTATAAATAAAAAGGGAAAAAATAATGAATTTAAGATATTTAAATTCATTAAGGTAGAATATCGAAAAATAATCAGTATAGATTAATAAAAAAAAATTGAGAGTGCTCCTGTACCCGCGTAAGAAAACACAGATCAGAAGGAGCGTCTGGAGATTTTAGCAAGATTTGAGAGTGCTCTTGTAGTCACTCGGAATATTTTGTTTAAATGATTGGAAGAGCGTCAGCCGTCCGTTGAAAAGTCTGGATTCTCGCATGGCGGCCACGTGTGTAAAAGAAGGTCGCCGAGATGGGACCGGAGAATGTCAAACTTCGTCCTCGCGAAGCTTTCCCGAACGCTCTGTCCTCCCACAACTTTACCGACGCTACAATTGGTCAATGACTGCGGGGCCCTGAACGAATCGGGTGCTGTTCCGTCCTCTACTATTTCTTCGACTTCCGGCCGAAGGATCTTCCCTTTTTACCCAAGTTTCTACCGAGGGAAGAAAAAAGAAAGATATTAGAGAATTAAAAAAAAACAAAAATAAAAATTTTCATCAGAAGGCACGGTGCGATGCAACCTCACGCTCGCTCATTGGCTGAGTGTAAGGATAGTAAGGATGAATGAAGTCACGGTACGTTGGAAAATTAAATGCTTTGCATGCAAGCAATCTGCCGTGTAAAGCTGCATGGAGTGGATAAGTGATGACGCAGGCAAATCCTTCTCTTTTTTTGCCAGTCTGTTAAAAAAAAATTGAAAGCTTTAGAGAAGCTTCCTTCTTCTTCTTGTTTCCTGTGCTGTCACCTCGCACTATTAATCGCTCGAGGTCTCTTATCAGAATGTAAACGAGGGAGCAGTGATAGGTCAAAGGAAAGGCAAAGGGGGCAGAAGCTTATCATCTTTCCTTTGCTGAGACAAAGTGAGCGGGGATTGACCTCAGAATGGATTAGGGTTTGGAAAGAGAGGGAATTGAATAGGGAAAGGTGTGTGTGACCACGGTGGCTGGGGGTATAAAGGTGCGTAAAAGGCGAAAAGGGTGAGATGGATTGGTCAAGTTGGGATCGTGTCGGCTGTGGTTGCCGCTGCTGGCTCTTTTTTGGTGCGGGGGGAGGGTGACCTGGACTCGGGGAGGATGGCAATACCAAATTTGTCTTTTTGTTGTTGTAGGAATTATATTTTCTTTAGCTAATAAGATAATATATTATTTTTTAAAAAATAATCGAGGTATCATAAAAGTGAATGTCAATGGCCTGACCCACGAACCGCCCACCAGGTAAAAATCCTGAAATGGGTGAGCAGGCCTAGAATGTATGGCTCACCGGGTTGTGTCCCTAGACTATTTCACTCAGACCTTCACTGAAGATCAAGGAGTTCACTCATCAATTTCTTCTCTCTGTTTTTTTCAGAAAAAGAAATCATATATGCTATGTTTAGATTTTGTACCACAATCCTGAACTCACCCGCTCCAGATCGAGAAATAAAGCAGAATGAGGATGCCTGAATGAATCGAAATGATTAAGGGTGAATAAGAAGAGTGCACTTGACCAGACAAAGAAATAGGACAGAGTGAGGATCTGAACAAGTGACAAGAAACAACACTGAAGTTGCAACCTTGATAGCTTTAAGTTCACATAGTTTCAGTAATCAGTAGAACAGGCAATAAATCTGATAAAATTCAGTAGCAACAAGCGAAGAGTGAATGTAAGATAAATGTTTTGAACGCATTTAGTATATACGAGAAAATGTAAACAGAGCAGGGAAAAAACTTCAAATTTGACAAGAGAAAAAAAAATCAACAGAACTACTGGATTATCTGCAGATGAAGACGGATGCAACTAAACAGTCCGTGTCATGGATATTGAAACTCAAGGTGAGTATTTTCCTCACTATGCCTAGAGTGGGATCTGGATTTCAGTAGTAGACACCAGATAATTACCTACCTGTAAACTTAAACATACTAGAACAATCAAAGCTACAATTCATTACCAACAAAATACTCATTAGCAAAAGGTCATCCCATTCAAACAACTACTCTAATAGAATTCAAAATTCAAAGTTACCAATGTATTTGAAATATATGGCAGTAAATGTTTAGCAACCACAACAATCAGGCCAGTCAAGGTACAATCAAACCACTATTATATTATGAAACAAGAAATAGCAATCAGAATTTTCAGGAGAGAAAGCTGCAGGAAAATTTCAAAAAAGACCACGAGTTACTAATCAAGTCTTCACTGAGAACAGACAAGAATACAAGAGGTATATAAAAGGAAAAATGACAACAGATATTCCAAAATGAATATTCAAAAAGCAATTTCCTTCTTCAAGAGTTCACGCTTCTATCATGCATGAATAATGACAAACGGGAAAAAGAAAACAACAAAAAGTTTCTTTGGATCATGCAAGAAGCAAGGGAAAAAAAAGAAACCAACCTACACAACTCATGACTTGTGGAATGTAGTTGTCTAATTCTTCTTTGAGAGTAGAGGTTCAAAATCACGCATGGAAATTATAAAAAAGGTAAAAAAGCAATTAACATATAAAACAAATCCCTTCAAGGGAAAGGATTCTTAAGTGAGAGGACTAAAATGGTGACATGGAAAATTTAAAAGAGAAAAAAACAAATAGCATTTACAAACATAGTTGTTTCTGCAATGAAATTCAAATCTAAAATCATGGCATGAAAAGTAAAAGAAAAAAAAATCAACCAACCAAAAACACCTTTTTTCTCTTGCTTGTGCCATAACAAAGATAATTCAATAGAAGTCTAGAGGTAACAAATAACAAGGTTCAAAAGAAGCTAATTACTATGCATAATGCATCACAACCACGTATTCAGAAGATTCCAGCGTCAAAACAAAGCCAAGTACATAGACAAACACAAAAAAGAATACAGCATTATCAATAAAGGAATCTCCTTTATAACAACCCCATAAGAACCAAACATCACTTCAGCATCTTACTCAAGCAAAGCGTGTTCATCTAAAGCTACTGGTGCATGTTATCGCTGTATTTAAACTAATACAGCCTGTGAAGAAATTCATTCAAGCAGTAAACAACTTCATGAATTATCAATGAAGCTTGTTACAGTTAATACAAGTTTCAGCACGTTAACATCCCGTGTCAAAATTTTAGCATTCACAAAACTCGTATGAAGACTAGAATTGATTAAATTATAGTTCATGTGAACGAACAATGTGTATAGAAACAGCAAGAAGATCACAATGAGAAAGTAGAACAAACAATATACGGCAGCATAATGTATATATCTTAAGAAAAAAAGATGAAGACTAGCAGCAGTCTATACATCATCCAAACTTTGTTTGCAGAACCCAAAATAAGACACAATCCATCAAGACCAGCGAAAAGACCAAACATAGAGAAGGGGCAAACATCCCACAGCACAAAAAAAAGTAACCCAGCATGAAGCCTATGGAACCATTATAGCAGATAAGCAAAATGCTAAGGAGACGAAGCAAGAAAGAGATCACCACTCAATTCTTGCCGGGACATTCCCGAGCGAAGTGCCCCATTTCACCGCAGTTGTAGCAGGATCGATCACCCCCGCTGCCTCCGCCGGAGTACCTTCCACCGCCACCGCCACCTGCACCTCCTCCTCCTCCTCCGCTGCCCTGGTAACAGTCCCTCGCCAGATGGCCAGTTTCGCCACAGTTGTAGCAAGCCCCGCCACCGCCGCCGCCGCCGCCGCCGCCACCACCACCGCCTCCTTGGTAGCAATCTCTAGCTATATGACCAGATTCGCCGCAGGTGTAGCATGCGCCACCACCGCCGCCGCCACCATATCCACCCCCGCCTCCACCGTATCCACCACCGCCCCCACCATATCCACCACCGCCCCTCCACCCGCCACTCCTGCCCCCACCGTTGAAGCCGTACCCTCCACCACCGTACCCCCCACCTCCTCCGCGCGATCCACCACCGCGGCCGCCGCCGAACCCGTCCCTGCGTCCGCCCCCGTTCCCGCCGCCCTGGACGTTAGATCCGTCGGGTCCAGTGACATCAACGGCCTTAGTGCGTCCGTCCTCGCTCTCGGAGATCGAGAACTCAACAGCCTCGCCCTCCACAAGGGTGCGGAAGCCATCGGACTTGATGGAGGACTGGTGGACGAAGAGATCCTCCCCGCCGTCGTCCGGGGTGATGAATCCGAACCCCTTGACGTCGTTGAACCACTTCACCATGCCCTTCGATCGGTTGCTTTCCTGCGCCATGGAAGCCGTCGTCGACCTCGCCGAAACCCTAACGCGCGCGACAGAAAGGGCGAGCGAAAGAGAGGCGTCTCTCTCTCTAATACTTTATCGAGGCGCTTTGGCGTGAGGGCCGCGTCCACGAGGCGACGCCATCAAGATCTTCATCGGACGGTGGATCGAGAAGGTAGGCGAAATTCCGACGGTCCGATGAGATGGGTATGTTTTGGGGAAGCGTTGCCTTAATGAGCTGGCGTTGGAGAGAAAGATGGTTGTGATTGGTCGAAGTCTAATGAAACTCAACTTCATCATGTTAATATTTAAATTTAACTAAATATTAGTTAAAAAAAAGTCTAATGAAATTTAAATTTTAATCTTTGTATTTATTTCTATTAAATCGTTTCTAAATTTATGTTAATTTTCTTTGTATTATTTCGATTTAATTATCATTATAAATAACAACTTGAAAGAATATAACAAATGATAATTTGTATTTATTTATTTATTTATTTTTGATATGCGTATTAAAGAATTGATGCAAAAGCCATCACCTCATGAAAGGAGATTGGCAAAAAGAAGGGGAAACCGTGTGTTTTAATACTTTTTCCAAGGAAGCATAAGAGTCCATGACTTGGAACTATTATTTTCTAGCATCAATAGAAACAAAAGGAGTGGAGAATCCTATGCCCACTTTCCATAGAAGTAAACTAGAGTTTGCAGTGCAAGATTGTCCAACTAAGATTCGATGCTAGTTCCCACTGAACACAGCTCGAGCCTGATCAGTCGATTTTCGTAGTGTGTCGGGCTAGACTTGGCTCGGTCTGTTATGACTTCAAGCCAGCTGCTCCCCAAAAGTCTTATGATATGCTGTGAATCCTTGCTTACAGTTTTAAAATGCAGTAAATCAACTACTATCGCATCATTCAAATTTCACAGAGAAGTGTAATGCTTCTATTTCCATCTGCACGAGTGTTTCAGGCGATTACTACAAATAAGGATTGCAAACCTCTCATTGTTCTTCGCAGAGGGAGAGCTGTCTTATTTACTGCCAGAATCGGCAACTCCTGAAGCATCTATTCTTTTGTGGGAATAGATTTGGCGACACTTCAATGTCCAGAGGTTCTCTTTCTACGCCTACCTGAACATGATACAAGTAAAAAAAATAATTGTTTTGTGATTTCTTTTCATGAATCAGAGTAGAGATCCATATCGAAAACAAACTATTATAATGCACCTTTTATTCAATCTAAAACTAGTACCAACTGTGAGTAGAGATCCATATCGAAAACAAACTATTATAATGCAATTTTTATTCAATCTAAAACTAGTACCAACTGTGAGTGAGTAAGCTTATGTTTTGAAACAGTTCAATTGTTCTGCCATAGATGGGGCAAATCATGATCTTGTGCTTCACCATGCAATTTAGAGAAGCTAGAAGAAATTCAAAACTTAAAACTAAGGGTATTCTTCAGCTAGAAGGTTGCAATGCAGACATGTTTTGTTGCCTCTGTTCAACAGTCATTCTACATCTTCATGTTCTATGAAATTGGAATTGAGCAGATGAGTTCTAGTAACGGAATGTTAGTAGAGAAAATCATTAAGTGTTGACTAATTTGTAAAATTTCTAACGAACAGGAACTTGTTCAGGTACAGAATTTCGCTTTTTGCTTGGTCAGTGCACTAACGGAAGCAGCATTAGTAGAAGAAGAGGAGCTTACCATTCGTTCCTTTGCTCCAAAGGACCTGGGAATCTATGGTGGAAAGGTATTTATCATCCAGGCGTTTCCATGTCTTGATTGATTTCACCCCTCCCCACTCACCATTCACTGTCTTCTCCAGGTACGCCGACACCACCCTCGCTCTTCTTGACCACCCCGCCTTTCCATACGCATGGTAACCAAACCCACCAGCATAGCAAAGGTGAATACCAGTCAGCTTTCCACAAAAGTCATTCAGGTGATCATGCCCAGTGAAAACGGCCTTAACATCCCTGGCCTCTAGCAATGTTGAGAAAAACCCAGAATTGATTGATGCAGAGCTGATACCCTCTTGCTTCACCCCTGTAAAATTGGATGCATCAAAGCTGCTGTATTCTGGCAATGGGATGTGGAAGTAGACGAGGCCTGGTGCGCCCTCCTTCTGTGCACTTGGTTTCCTCATATACTCTTTCTGCAAAATATCTGAATGCTTCAAATGCATGTGCAATCGAAGACTAAACAGGTTGTTATAAAATTCCAAAGTGATCAAAATGCAATCACTTCAAAACAAGGTTCTCAGGCGTGCCGTTTTGCATCCGGAACATCACTCAATTGGGTTAATAATCAGTAGTAATAAACTTAGTTCTAACATGATATACTTGTAGGAACTTTGAGATTTCTGAAGCAGATACCATAGCTTGTAATATGCAATAACAATATAAAAATAACTACATGGCTCATCGCATGATGATTGTGAATCATAATATAGCAAGGGTTCTATTTGTTTGAATACCTGCAGGCGTGAGGAGGTTTGCTTAAACCAAACTTGCTGGGAGGCTTTGATCCAGCCATACCCAGGAACGGAGGGGACAGTGGAGTAATCACCACTGTCAAGGAAGTAGAGATTGAGTACTGATTTGTTGGACAGTGATGAGCCCTCCACACCATAAATCTCCAAATTATAGTTACCAAAGCCATCAATATCGAAGCTATTTGGGTTGAGCTTCGAAAGAGTATAGGGCATACTGACAATGTGGCGCATCACACCCTCACGGGATAGGGTAGACTCCTGGTCATGGTTACCCAAGACAGCTGCCCATGGGAGCTTGAGACTGACTGCTGGCTCAAATGACATATCCAAAGATTTGGCAGCATCAGTTGCATCAAAGCCAAATATGTTGTCACCTGTTCGGTACAGGTAATGCATTCAGCCATACATATACAGAGAATCAATTTGAATACCTTATTAATGATATAGCCAACATTTTTTCGCTAGGTATACCAGGTCACAATCTTGAAGGTTATTGCTACTTTAATCAAAGGTCATTCAAGATTTTATCAAAATGACCTATTCCTTATTTATGATCGATAGGAGGGTTTATTGTGGAAAATATCTACTTGCGCTGGGAAAGACAAATCCATGGGAAAGTCTGTTACAATGGACAATTCTGTTTCTTAATCACTGATCAAATTTTGTCATCAGTGAACCGAATGTTGCATGTGGGTTAACAGTACTTAAAGAACAACGCATAACATTGATTTCACGTAGCATGAAGTATTAAGGTATTATGTTGTGAAATTGATACGAGTAGTAGATACTTTTGAAAATAAAGAACTTTTTAGTAAGCTCAAATAATTTTGCATTTGCATACATTTACTTTTTACAAAGTTCAACTACTTTTATATATATTGGTAAATCACTTTGTGCGGAAATGTTGTTTCTGGCATTTTTAGCACACTCAATGCTTGAAATAAAATTTATTTGGTATACTTTCTTGTATAAAAATACTATTTTGGCAATTTTTTTGTTCATCAAGTTGTTTCACCAAATTGCTCGTAAAACCTGTGCTGGACATTTTTGAAGATGGCATTTTGGTATAATGGGTTGTGAAGGAGTGTGGTCTGGACATTTTTGAACAATCGACACTGAACTCTAATTTCTGCATCAGTGGAGCCTGGTTTGAGATTGGAAAAGACTAAGCTGCTACTTTTTTTTTCAAAATTTAAACATGAATGTCCTATCACCAATTCAATCCATTGACACAATCTGAACATGGTATCCTTACAAACCAATCCAAAAATTATTTGTTCCAAATTAACGAGGTTAGCTCACATTAACTCTGAGATAATTTGAAATTCTTTACCTGACCCTAGAACTTCATATTAAGCTAATGTATCGATTTGTCTAATGTCCAAACTCATTTTAGTCCAACCAACCTACGAACTTTAATGACAGCCATCAGCAGAAGACTCTCTTTACCATCAAGTAGACAAAGCCACCAAACGCATTTATTTTCCAAGCAACCTACCAACTGTGACTGTGTTAAAGGTTAACATAAGTGAACAGCAGAGGACTCCTTTACCATGCAGTAGACAAAGCTTCTGATCTCATGTTCTTAATAGCTCATCAAAAAGGAAAAAAAAAAACAATTATTCTGATCTTATCGATATAAAATTTTAAGATTATTGAATATCCCACTATGATTCAAGCTGTAATGGGGCATATGAAAAGAGGAGTGGTATCCATTGCTTTCATATTCTTCATCAGTAATGGGAACCCTAAATCTGTTAATCCATTTAACAGGACAAAGAAGTGGTTCTCACACCTGGACTAGTATACTCTATCAATCTTAGCAAGAATGTCATTTTCCAGCAATCAACAATCACAGCCGTCCCACAATAAAAAAACACTGCCAGTGTGTTTTTTCTCGGTAACTCGCACAAACACTAGAAACAAAGCGAAAGATAAAATTAAGGTAAAATAGGAGGAAGAATGGGCGTTTTTAGGGAGCGTACCAGTGAACACGACGAGATCTGGAGTCTCGTCTCGGATGACGCGGTAGATGAAGGCGGTGGTGTTGAGATCGGAGCAGGTGGCGGTCTGGTTAGGGAACACGTCGAGGCAGCCGGTGGATCTGCCGTCGGCGTAGTGCATGTCGGCCACCTGGAGTATCTTGAACTCGCCCGGACGACTCCCCTTGAACAGCAGGCGCGGAGCCGGAGCAGGGGAAGCGCGGCCAGCTCCCCTGCCTCCTCCCCTTCGCTGTAGAACAGACGGCGCTCTTCGCAGAGAGATGGAGGCATCTGCGGCCGCTGGTGCGAGGATTAGGACGAGGAGGAGGAGGAGGAGGAGGAGGATAATGGAGGAGTGGCGGGCCATTTCGCCGGGGAAGGCTCGTCGGCTCGTCGTCGAGGAGTCAAATGAATATTTTACAGAACTGAGATATTTATTTCATGGAATTAATAATACAGCTGTCACTGCGATTTAATTTATTTCATGGTCCTGTTATCAGATTGTACATGGGCCCAAATCAGATAAAGGCCCATTGCGCAATGGGATGAAATCTTACATTTTATATTTTTGGAATTATAGAAAAATTGGAAAAAAAAAACAAATTTAAAAAACTATTTAGCAATAAATTTTTTATATTATTTTATGATGAGATATGTTTTACACACAACACTCTTGATATGTTTTTCACTATTATATTTGAAAAGTTAGAGAGGGAACTAAATTTTCACTTATAATAATGAATCATGCATATTTTAATAACCCTAGCCCTAATCTAACATTTTAGAATCTTTAGGTGCAATAGTGGGAATACATGGTCTCAAGATGTTCCAACACCTTGGACAAACTACACAAAAAGGAGGGGAATCCTAGATTTGTAGTATCATGGACCATTTTTATTTTTAAATTGGAAGAGGTGTCAAGTGTGCCTAATTGCCCTCCTTCTTCTTTCACCTTTAAATGCCGACGGGATCTCACCTGATCCCCTCTTTGTACAAAAGCCATTATGGATCCTTAAATGAATAATCAAAAATTTTACGAAATTTCAAGTGCGATATATTATAATAAAGTTTTCTTCCAATGGAAAATGGATCTAAGGATGTTAGGTATCTGGATAGATTTTTATAAGTACTTCTCGATTTAATCTAATGACTAATGGAAAATTTTTGTAGAGTTAAATTAATCACGTACAGAATTAATCGATTCGAAAAATTAAATATCTGAATTATAAAAAATAATAAAAATTCATTATACTGAATTATATTGCTCATAATTTATCTCTCTTTTAGATCATATGGATTAGACTTGAACAGTCCCGTGTGATGATTATCATCTTTTAGTGTAATGAGTCAATGCAATGGTTAGTTTGTGTGGGGAATAGAGCTAGGGCTCGAAAAGAATGCTAATGAAAATGGATTTTCAATAATTAAGCATCGAATAAGTATCGGCTAATGAAAATCTTGTTTGGATCCTGAGTTGACAGACATGCATAAGTATTGGATATAAGCAGTCATCGGAGACAGAATCAGAAATTTTATATTGAGATAATGAAATGTATATATTTATTATGAGAGGAGGTGATCATATCGTTATCTTCCATTTACCTTTCTTTCATTCTTTATTTCTATATCTCATATATTTTTTATACTTAAAAATTAAGAAGGAATGCTACCGTCATCACTCCTGGCTCTGTCCCTATTTGTGGTATTTAGGCAGATTTGAGTTAATAGGTTAAGTATTTGAAATATATATAATGGAATTTTAATAGACGGCAATTTATATTGGGTTCTATTTCTCAAGTATGTATAGTTGGATGAGCTAATGGATGAAGTCGAGGATAGGGCTGCAAACGAATTGAGTCTGGTTCGTGAGCTTTTTGAATCGGTTCAAAAAATGTTTGATTCATATTTGAATTTATCGAATCGAGCCAAATTCGAATATGTTCAAACTTTTTTTCGAGTTGAACTCGAGTCCAAATTATATTATTTGGGCCGCTTGTGAATTTTAATATTTATTAATATAAATTAAATATATATTAAATAAATAAATTTTGAGACTTTCGAACCTATTTTCGAACAATAATTTGAATAATTCATGAATAAATTCGAATATTTTGAGTCGAACTCGAAGCCGAGCCCCTAATTCAAACCGAACTCAAATACAACATTTAAAATTTTTCAAACTTTAAATTGATCTCAAACTCGAGTGTATATATTTCAAATCGAATTTCAACATTAAATTTTTCTATATATTTAATTTGATTTAATTTATTTACACCCTTAGTCGAGGAAAAAATAGGAAAGGATTATAGAAAAAAAATGATGGCAGAGAAAGTGCTTTTATAATAAATAGTAAAAAGAAAAAGAAAAAAACATAAAAAAACAAAAAAATAAAAAAAAAGAAAAATTAGGCTAAGTGTAATGTATCTGAAAGGTGATTTTTTTATTAAAAAAGCAAGAGAACAAGTATTTTTTCCCCCATGATTCAACATAGTTATCTAATGATGATGACGCGGCATCGAGCAGTGCAATCTAGTGTGGATTTCTAGGTGCATGAGATAAGAGTATTTATGTCATGGTTCAGTGCATGGAGACAAGGAAGATCCACATGAGGTAAAAGCAAATCTAGGCCGAGGGGTTAGATTTTTCCTAAATATTTTAATTTGTGGCACCAAAATAAATAAATAAAATTATGGAGGATGCATGTATACTGCATGCAATATCGTAGAGTATTCACATTCATTTTTTTTTAATATCTATCTAATTTAAAATAAATCATCATTTTATTAAATTTAAATAATTATTTTCCACTTATATACTGAATCAATTATCCTAAAAATATTTATTATCTTTCTTTTTTATTTTTTTTCTTTCTTATTTTTATTATCTCCCTATGTAATATTTACTGTTTATTATCCAATCTATTCCTTTTATTTTTTTTTCATTTTATCAAATTAAATAATATTTTAATATTTAGAGAATGAATTTTTTTCACTAAATTATCTATTCCTTTTATATTTTTTCTCTTTACCAAATTAAATAATATTTTAATATTTAGAGAATAAATTTTATTCCCTAAATTTAAAAAAATATTATTCACGAAATCTAAATTTAGAGAACATAACTTATAATTTTTTTACTTAAAATATAAAATTTAAGATAAATTTTATTTAAGGAAACTAATATTTTACTTAAAACACACATGTTATCTAAATTATATATTTAGTTTTCCTAATATTCAAATTATATATCATATTCCTAAAATATTTTTCCTAAGTCCATCAGTCAAAACTTAAACCAAAACTTGATATTCTTGAAAACCTACTTAATATATTTATGCCCTTGGATCTAAATTTAATAGTGTATATTTTACTTAAAACACACATGTTATCTAAATTATATATTTAGTTTTCCTAATATTCAAATTATGTATCATATTCCTAAAATATTTTTCCTAAGTCCATCAGTCAAAACTTGATATTCTTGAAAACTTAAAATCTACTTAATATATTTATACCCTTCGATCCAAATTTAATAGTGTAATTGAGAATAATAAATCAAATTGAGAGTATATCTTTAAATTTTTACTTTACTAATTCAAAATTTTATTGCTCTCAATTTAGAATATCAAATTCACATTTAAAGTCATAGATATATAAAAGAGATTTTCATGAGTACATTTATTTTAATTTTAAGTGATTGTAGTTCTTTAAGCTTATCCCCCAGTTACATCTAAAACTAACTAATGGATCTATACTATCTAAAAATTGATAAATCCAAAGATAAATAAGTATGTGCAATGCTAGGATATGTTTTCTAATATTGTCGGTCCAAAGTATTTATAGAAATTTTGTTGCTTACAGTGCTGCCAATTCTAAGATGTGAGACTAAAGAGAGTTTTATATTTCTAATTGATTAATGAGAAAAATTTTCAATAATACGTTATAGTTGAATCTCGAATTCTAAATCTTCGATTGATTAATGAGAAATTTTTTTAATTATATGTCGTTGTTGAGTCTCGAACTCTAGATAACTGATTGATTAATAAAAAAAATTCTAATAATAAAATAGCTTATAAGTTATTTTGGAGCTTATAAGCTCTTCAAATTTGTTTGGTAAATTTTTTTTCAAACAGCTTATAAGTTGTCAAAATAAGTTGTTTTAGAGCTTATAAGTTATTTTTAAAAAAGTATGGAAGACCTTATTTTTTAATAAAAGATCTTATTTTAATAATTTGTTTCTCTAAAATATCCTTATATAATTTCATAAATCCCTATGTTATCCTCCATAAATTTTTATAAGCCTAATATCTTTTTATCTCCGCCGACTTTTCTTCCAACATTGTGTCATCTTCTCCGCCAACGCCTCTTTCTAATTTTCTCTCCCCCGGTGTAGAAATTCGCCCAAAACCCTCTATTAATAAAAATCTCAAAACACTCTATTAATAGTATTATACCTTTTTTGGTAATTTTATTAATAAAAAGATCTTATAATATCAAACACATCAATATCTTTAAGTTGATTGTAATAAGTTCACCTAAACATTTTAACAATTTATTTTTAAAATAAGACCTAACAACTTATAAGCTCCTAAAATAACTTATAAGCTGTACGAATTTATAAACTGTTTTTAATAAGTTTAGTCAAACACCCTCTTAATTTGATTTTAGGTTAGAAGGGATATATTATTAAATAGTAATATAATACGTAATTAGAATATTATGAAATTTAAATAAGTGATTTAAATAATATCAAAATTTTCTGCGATTCAAAAATGTCGTATTTCATGATGCAAGGATGGCCCATGCCAAGTCAAATCAACAATGTGGATGTCATTTTTGCTCATAAAACAAAGTCAACTGTCTTTGTGTATATAACGAACGCATTATGTTGACATGTACGCCCCTGCATGCCCATTGGTGGAGGGCATATTTCTGTTTTATTGTTAAAATATTATTGAAACTAATCATTAATATTTTTCCTTCTATATTCTTTTTCTTAAAAAATAGGGCACTCTTTATTTGATAAAATATTAGATAGGCATCCATTTTTCAAAAAACGTAATAGACGTCTGAAGTGTCTGAATACCCTTAATGTAGATATGATTTAAAATTTCTATATTTCTAGACCGTATTTCAACCTGAAAACATTCTATCTTCGTCCTCCCTTCTTCGATTTAAGGTTTAACTTTTCCTTCCAACGTCGGGTTTAGTTGTTTTTTACTTCTTTTTTTTTCAGTCGCAAATTTTTTTATTATCTTATTTGCAAGATAGTTTTTTCCATCATTTTCTTGTTTCAAAGACATATTTCCTTATTTCATACACTCTGATAAACTCAGTTTCTTGTATATTTTATTTTGTTATTAATGTATTATTAGATGAGTCAAATGAGGAATCATCCATTATATTTCAAATAGATATTATTTGATTATGATTAATCGTGTATAAGTAGCAGATAAATGCTATAATATTAACGTGTAATAACTAGTTGCTAACTTATATAAAATGTCATTATCTTGTATTTATTTTGCTTATGGATAGTCATAATTAACACGGTCAAAACAATATTTCAACGAGTAAAATAAAAGAAGGAGACTCCACGATATCTATTATATTTTAAAATAAACATTATTTGATCATGATTAGTCATGTATATGCTAGCAAGTGGTAGCAGTTAGTTGCTAGCTTCTATAATAATGTCATTATTTTATGTTAATTTTGCTTATTAGAGAGTGATAACCTAGTTAAAACAATATTTCTATTGGTGCAATCATCCTCGGGGTCAAAGTTAATCAGTTTAACTAAGCTCGAGTTTAAGTTTTGATGTTTGACAATATGTTAGAGAAAAGTCAAGTAGATTAAGGGAGGACCAAATACTTGTCTAAGGAAGTCTTAACTAGAGGTTAGATAATGGAAAATCCTAATTGAGAGTTATATAACGGAAAAGTCTAGTGAGTGATGCTAGACAATGGAAGTCCTAACGGGGCTAGGCAATGAAGACCTACTTGAGAACTAGACAATGAAGACCTAGTTGGGAACTAGACAATGAAAGTCCTAGTAGGCTAGATAGTGAATACCTAGTTAAAAACTAGACAGTGGAAGTCTTAGCAGGGCTGGGCAAGGGAAAAGTCCAAGTGAGTCAAAGGTTGACCGAACATTTAGTGATTGGAAGTCTAACAGGAGTTGGTACAAGATGAAAAGTCCAAGTGGGGCAAAAGTTGACCGAACACTTGGTGAAAAAGGCCTGGCAGGTCAAGGGTGACCGAATGCTAGGCAAGGAGAAGTACCAACAAGTCACATATGACTCTAGGATTGGGCAAAGGAACTCTAAACTCAAGTTCAGAATTTAGGGTTGGGAATCGATTAGCTTAAGGACAATCGACTAGATAAATTGCTTAATCAATTAGAACCTGCTCCAATTGATTGGGAGGTTTTTGCAAAGTATAGTAAAGCTCTGAATCTATTGGTTAATAAATTAGGCTTTATGTTAATCGATTAGGGCAATCAATTAGGGGTGTTTTCACATAAGAACAAAAGAGCTTGGAATAGATTGGGGCAATCAATTAAGCTTTACCAATCGATTAGGGTAATCGATTGAAACATGTTTACGAGAGCACAGTTGATACGGCGATAGGAGAAGGCCCACCTGACACAAGGTCAACCGCCAGGGTGGAGGTCAAAGTCAAGATAGTCAACGCCCAAATGTCAAAGAGCCGAACAGATGATAAATGCAACAACCGGTGGGGACAAGTAGGGCCTGATCGGCGGGGGACTTGTTCGAACGGACAATCCTTCCGACTCGGGAGAATACCATAGGCAGGTGCTTAGGTCATATTATTGAGACCCTAAGGGAGACTGGATCATTTTGGCCGAATGGAGGAATGCAAGTTACTACACAGACCCCACGGAATGTCAACCGAAGCTGATAGAGCGGAGAACTCCCGACTGAGCGGCTAGCCGCTCGGCCAAGTAGTGGGACCTGACCGTGGATAGAGCGCAGTCCTGACTGAGCGGGTCACCCGCTCGGCCAAGCAACAGGATAGTGGTCCTTGTGGCATCCTTCCATAGGACATAGTGGAGGATGTGGCCCCGAACATGTTGGAGAACGTGACCACGAACATGCTGGAGGTGTGGCCACGAACATATCGGATAACGTGCCCACGAGGAGCATGTACGTCGCTCACCAAGACTCTATATAAAGGGGGTTCATCACCAGCGAAGGTGTTGGTTGCTACTCGGAAAACCTAACGGTTCCACTGTACAAAAATTTTGTACAAAGGTCTGAACCTTTTCCTAGCTACCATGTGTTCTTTTAAATTAAACTTGGATCGCCTGCGGAACTTTACACATTTGATCCTAAGTTTAATTTATTTGTTCTTTTAGGCTTAGACTTGGATCTCCTGCGGAACTTAACACGTTCGATCCAAATCACCTAGGTTATTAATTCCATTAAATATTGATTTCCAAAATTGGCTTCCAGGACTGCATGGCGAGGCACATGGCCTTCTTAGATATGGGAACAACCACCACCGCCCAGACAAAGCCTTTTAAGGAAAGCTAATATTTAATTTCCTTAAATAACTTTAGGTCAACCAAAAACAATAATCAAATCACAAGGAAAAGAAAAATAAAAGAACACAACATCGAAAACTAATTCGAAATACTAGAATCACATGCCTCTTGTATTTGGTATTTTTACAAAGAAATAAAACTAGTATGATGCGGAAATTAAATACTAGTATACCTTTTCTTTTGCAAACAAAAACCTCTAGGTCTTCTACCGTATTCCTCTTCTAATCCCGGACGTTGTGTGGGCAACAATCTTCCGAGACGAGAACCACCAAGGCACCTTCTTCTCCTCCTTGCAAGGTCCGGCCACAACATGAGCACCTCCAAGGATGAAGAGATTCAACCACCACCAATGCTCCAAGGGATGTTAGAAAAGAGACTTCTTTTCTCTCCTTCTTCTCCTCCTTAGATCCGGCCACCAAAGCTATCTCCACCAAGAGAAGGTTTCGGCCACACAAAGGAGAGGAGAGGAAAAGGAGGGGCCGGCCACACCCAAGGAGAAAAGAGAGGAAAAATAGAATAGAGTCGTTCACCATGAAGCCTCCTCTACCCCCTCTTTTATAATCCTTGGTCTTGGCAAATAAGGAAAATTTAATAAAAACTTCCTTAATTCTTTTGCCATAGAAAAAGAAAATTTATTTAATTAAAAACAATTTTCTTCTCATCAATTATAATGGTCGGCCATATTAAAGCTACAAACAAGGAGAGTTTTAATTAATTAAAACTTCCTAATTTATCTCCAGAAATTTATAAAAAACTTCTCCAATAATTTTCATCCCTTCATGATTGGTAAAAATAAAATTTTATAAATTAAAATCTTTCTTTTAAACATGTGGATAAAAAGAAAGTTATCTCTAAAAATTAAAATCTCTTTTAATCTACAAATAAGGAAAGATATCAAATCTTTTCTTAATCTCTTGTAGAAACTTATAAAAGAGAATATTTAATTTTTAAACTCTCTTTTAAATCATGAACATGGTTAAAAAGGAAAGTTTTCTTAAAATTTAAAATCCACCTTTTAATCAACAAATAAGGAAAGATTTCAAATTTTAAACTCTCTTTTAAACATGTAGATGATTTACAAATAAGGAAAGTTTTTACCAAAAATTAAAACCATCCTTTTAATCTACAAATAAGGAAAGAGATTAATCTCTTCTCTTAATCTTTTGTAGAAAGCTATAAAAGGAACTTTTTAATTTTTTAAACTCTCTTTTAAAAACATGATATCCACATAAGAAATAATTTTAATAAAAATCCTTTTTTATATTTTAGTGGTCGACCACCTAAGCTTGGGACCCAAGCTTTGGCCGGCCACCAACTTGGCTCATCCACTTGGTCTTGGCCGACCCTAGCTTGGGTTCCAAGCTAGCTTGGTCGACCCCATTGGATGGGTAAGAAGGTGGGTATGTGGTGGGTATAAATCTCTATATACAAGAGGCTACGATAGGGACCGAAAGGAGGGCAAGGGAACATCTTCTGACAGAGGGCATGTTCGACGAGCAGGTCATACGCAGGATCTTATGACAGAGGATTCCGCTGTCCCATCAAAGATGTGCTCGGACTGTAGCAGCATGGTGTCAGGTAAGCTTTTCTGACAAGTTCATACTGAGGTATGGGCTGAGGACACGTATTAGCCTCGGTGTGTGTGCGTGAGCCCCCTTCCCAGCTCTATATAAGGAGTCTCACACTTCGCCGGAGGTACGCATTCTTGGAGATTCAAAGCCACCCCTTTGTTGTCCACTTGCCTGACTTGAGCATCGGAGGGTCGTCGCCGGGAACCCCCTCCCGGCCCGACTTCTTTGGAGGTGCGCCGGAGCATCGCACGACCGGTCGGAGATCTACGCCAGCAACAAGGAGAGCGCCACGTGCCCAGCGTCCGTTGGTTCAGCGATTCGGACAGGGTCAAATATCTTAGTCCAAGAGTAGTACCACTCAACCTCATCGTCATGTCGGACTAAGTCCACCTGCAGGGTTTAACATGACAATCCTTATGAGCTCCTCTTGGGGACATTCTCAACCTAGATTACTAGGACACAGTTTCCTTCTATAATCAACAATACACACTATAAGTGATATCATTTCCCAACTTATCGGACTTATTGAGTTATCGAATTAAATCTCACCCATTGATAAATTAAAGAAATAAATATCAAATATATGTGCTTGTTATTATATTAGGATTAAGAGTACACACTTCCATAATAACTGAGGTCTTTGTTCCTTTATAAAGTCAGTATAAAAGAAACGACCTCTAATGGTCCTACTCAATACACTCTAAGTGTACTAGTGCAATTATATAGTTAAGATAAACTAATACCTAATTACACTACGACCTTCCAATGGTTTGTTCCTTTCCATCTTGGTCGTGAGCTACTGTTTATAATTTATAAGGTACTGATAACATGATCCTCTGTGTGTGACACCACACACCATGTTATCTACAATATAAATTAATTGAACAACTACATTTATCATAAATGTCGACATTTGACGAATGTGATTCTTATTTCTAGATAAATATTTATACCAAAAGCTAGGCTTTTAGTATACATCATAACAGAAGGTACGCGTGATTTACTTTTGGTTCATAATTCTACTGTTGCTGTGCTTCTGCTCTACATTTCGATGACTGACTTGAGCGTCGGAGGGCCAACACCGGGGACCCCTTCCCTGACCTGGCACTGACGTCATCTGTTTTGCAGAGTAGAGCAAGGTCTATGCCCGGTCAGTGAAGCCGCCACCTCCCAACTTTCCACTCGCCCACTTTCAGACATGATCATTTTGGCGTTGTCTGCAGGAACGTAGTCTGCATCCGAAATGAGGAGATGAAAGAAACTAGACGACACCACACGGTGACGCTGACACAAGAAGAGCTCGACGCGCTGATATAGGCCCGAGCAGCTAAGATAGTAGAGCAACAACAAGTGCTTTCCGAGCGCTAAGCACCAGAGCTTACGAAATCAGCTACAGGCTGGTCGGCCGAATGAGTAGAGCAAGCGGACCAAAAAGTCGCTCGGGAGCAGATCAAGAAGCCGATTCGCACCTATGGGGAAGCCCCTTATGCGCTGATCTCATTCCATCGAGCACTATTTCAAACTCCATCAGAAGAGAGGGGTGGAACAGATAAAGATCGGGGATCTTCTTTAGATGAGGTGCTCGTTCGGAACGCACAAAAAAAATTGCCAAAGGAAGATGATTCGCCCGAGTAGATCAATCAACAGTTCTCGCAAGGGATTCTAGACGACCCTTTGCCGAAGCATTACACACCGCTGACGATCGAAGAATATAATGGAGCAACCGACTCGGATGACCATTTGTCCAAGTTTGATAACGCGACCACACTTCACCGGTACACTAACGGGGTGAAGTGCCGAGTCTTCCTCACTACGCTATCCGGATTGGCGCAACATTGGTTCAAACGGTTGCCAAGTGTCTCGATCCACAACTTCAAGGACTTCCGAGCAGCCTTCCTTCATCACTTCGCCAGCAGTCGTTGGCACTAGAAAACGAGTGTCAACTTGTTCGCCCTGAAGCAAGGGCCCAGGGAAGCATTGAGATCCTACATCCAGCGCTTCAATTTGGTAGCGATGGATATTCCGGCGGTCTCCTCTGACGTGTTGGTGGACACCTTAATACAGGGACTCATGGAAGGGGAGTTCTTCTAATTGCTCATTCGCAGACCACCACGGGACTTCGAACATCTTCAGAGGAAGGCCATAGAGTACATTAATGTGGAAGAAGTCCAAGCGATAAGAAAAAAAGACGCCTGCTGAGCCAGCAATCGCATCTGAACGGAGACTGTCGAGCAACCATCAACCTCTGAAGGGGCCCTGATCGGGTGGACCCCAAGCCCACCAAGAGCCTAGGAATCATACCGCACAACATGTGGCAGCTGATCGCCTGAAGGCCGCAAAAGGCAAGGTATGGACGCCCCTCTTCTGCTCCTTCCACCAGTCGACGACACACAACAAGCGGGACTGCTACAATCTAAAGTCGATAGCTAGCAGATCGACCCCACGAGGATATCGCCATCAATCACCATCTCCTGATCGACGACAACGGGGACGACTTGCGAAGCGAAGGGAAGAAGAGAGGAGGACGACTGAGCCATGCCATTATCAATCCCCTCATAGGGCTGTCCGAGCTTCAGCCGAGCTAAATGAACCATCAGAACGAGATGAGGAAAATCAGAGCGACGTCGCTCGGGGAGAATTAGGAATGATCGCCGGTGGGCCAACCGACGGTGATTCTAACCGAGTGAGGAAGTCGCACGCCCGATGACTCAAGATCTATGTTGTTGGTTGCAGCAAGGAAAGAGCCAGAGGACACGAGATCGGCTTCCTCCCGAAAGACATAGAGGGA
Source organism: Zingiber officinale (assembly GCF_018446385.1). Classification (NCBI taxonomy): domain Eukaryota; kingdom Viridiplantae; phylum Streptophyta; class Magnoliopsida; order Zingiberales; family Zingiberaceae; genus Zingiber; species Zingiber officinale. The sequence goes on from NC_055989.1 coordinate 146,283,954, forward strand.
GTAGAAATTCCTCATGACGATGCATTGATCATCCGAGCGATAATCACAAATTATACAGTTCATAGAACTTTTGTTGATACACAGAGTTTGGTGAACATCATATTCAAGAAGGCATTTGATCAGTTGCAAACTGACCGGAGCGAGCTGTTACTGATGACGACCCCGCTTTACAGCTTCACGGGCAACGAAGAAATGTCGATCGGCTAGACCAAGCTGGCCATCTCGCTCGGAGAGGAGCTCCTGAAGAAGTCCCAACATATTACAGTTAATCGGATATTGGGCAAGAAAACTCAGACTCGGGTGCAGTTAGTTAGGATTGGACAATCGATTGAGTAATCGATTTGGCCAAAGCCAATCAATCAGGTTATCGATTGGGGGTTGTTGTCGCGAGAACAGAGAGGCACTGAATCAATTGCTAATCAATTCATCCCTCTTCAATTGATTGGATAATCGATTGAAGTAGAGTTTTTTACAAGGCACGGTGTTTTACTGTGTTGAATCGATTGGGAAAGTGTCCAATCTATTGGGAGAAGCTCACGATAAACAGTGGGCTTCTGAATAGATCAGGTGATCGATTGAGCCACGTGAATCGATTAGGTGATTGATTGGGAGAAGCTCACGAGTGAATAGTGGGCTTTTAAATCGATTGGGCAATTGATTAAAAAGCCTCGTGTTGGTGCAGGTTGCACTAACATTTGATTTTGATGTATGACAAATAGATTAAAGCTAGATGAGTTGTTTGTCTAACGCTTCTACCAAGTGTTCAGGAGTTGACTGGTTTGAAGGACATGACACCAAATTGAAATCCAGCTAGGTCCGTGGGGCCCGATAGCTAGTGGGAAATCTAGCTAGGTCCACGGGTCCCGATAGCTAGTGCGAAGTCCAGATAGGTCCGTGGGACCTGATATCTGACGAGAAGTCCGATTGGGTTTACGGGACCTGACAATTGACCGAAGTCCAGTTAGATTTGTAGACTAACTGGCGGAAAGACCTGGTGGGTCAGAGATAGGTTGAGTGACTGTAAGTGGTAAGTAAAGGTAAACAACTGGAGGAGAGATACAGTGAGGACGCATTCCCCGTTGTGAAAATTATAGGCGTCGATCTAGTTTAGGTCCATTTGGGAAACTTGAGTTGAGACCTTGACTAGATCTTGGTCTCGGGGAGACAAGATCTAATTACTACTCATATTCTATTATGTTGTGTGAACTCTGTTTTGTAGTGAAAAATCTATTTTTAGGTTGCCCAGGACTAACCTTTTCTGTATGGGAAAGCTACTGAAGAAAAGGGGTCTGGGCGCCTGGAGCTGGTCTGGGCGCTCAGACCAAGCTCACCCAGGTGGGTCACAGGTGCCCAAGCGGTCTGAGCTCCCGGAGTCAGTCCAGGCGCTCGAACCCAAAACTTCATCCACAAGCTGACGTGGAGCGCGTTGGTTGGCTGAGCCACGTGGTCCAGGCGTCCGAAATGGACCTATATAAAGGCCTTCTACCCGGAGCTTCAAAACAACAACTACTACAAGTTTTCTTCTTGCTCAGTGCTTCGAAAAGGCTCCTGCAATACTGCTACGCTCCATCGACAACCGACGACCAAGACTATTCGATTCTATTGTTGTTGTTGGTAGCTTTTTCCAGTTCTTGTACTTAACTCCTGTAATTTTTTGCGAACTGTTAGTGGATTTCCCAACGAAAATACTCTACGAGTGTGGGTCTTGGAGTAAGAGTCGTCAAAGGCTCCAAACCAAGTAAAACTCGATTTGTTAGCATTGGTTCATTTTTTTTTCTTTCGCTGCGTACTTCGATTAATTCGGTATCGATTTTCGCGATCGATATCCCCCCCCCCTCTGGCATTCTTTTCGATCCTACACTGCGTAATCGATTGGTTAATCGATTAAGAGAGGAAGAAAAGAGCCATTATGATGTTTAGACGGTTGGATTTATTTGGATCTGACGTGGTAATCTATTAGGGGTAAGGTCAATCAATTGGGAACACTAATGTGGGATATAAAGGCGTTTGAAGATTCAAATAATCATCTCTTCTTCTCCACACTTCATCACTGGTTCTTGGACGATTCCAGGCGAAGTGTTACTACACTTCCGAGTCTATAAGAGACATTTCTAAGCAAGAAGAAATCAAACAAAGTTCTCATTGTATTTGTGTATTTTTTTTTTTACTGTGAGTTTGCATAAGGTTTCTTCACCTTCAGATTATTTCCGAGAACGAGTAATTTTCATAATAGAGTGTGTGCATTGTGTGAATATTTGAATTAGTCACCTCAAGGAAGTGAATACTAAGTCAATTCAAGTGTTAGCATTACTTTGAGTTTGTTTTGCTGTAACAAATCAACAAGACGAAGCAATTTGAGCTAATTATCCCCTCTAGCTTCCAGAGTGTTCTAACACACAGTAAGTGCTAGAATTGATTAAGAGATTTTCACGATAACAGAAAGCTTCTGAATTAATTAAAAGCTGCTACATTGATTCGTATGACTCACCAATCTATTAGTTAAGTGAAAAGAGTTGTATATGTTGGTGTATAGGAATTGACGGGTCTAGAGGACTTAACATCAAGTTGAAGTCCAATTATGTCTGAGGATCTGATAACTGGCACGAAGTCCAGATTGGTCAAGGTGTGACATGATATCTGACAGAAAGGCTAGCTGGGTCTACGGGACTTGACAACTGGCCGAAGTCCAGTTGGATTTGTAGACTCGACAACTGCAAGAAGACCCGATGGGTCAAAATGCAAGTCAAGTGACTACAAATGTTAAGTGAAAGTAAGTCACTAGAGGAGAGCAATCCAGTGAGGACGAGCCCCGATGGGACTGTAAGCGCTGGTTCAACTTAGAGTTATTTTAGAAGTATAAGCTGAGATCATGACTAGATCCTAGTATTGTTAAGACATGATCTAATTCATAAATCTTATATTTAATTGTGCTAACTTTGTTTTTACAGAGTATGATTTTTTATTTGAACTAATGCATTTTGCAAGAGTGAAATGCACACTTTAAGCCTCAGATGAACAATGCTGGAGGAACCCTTGCACATTGGCTGAAGGCACATCGTCTAGTTGGAGGCACATTGCAAAAGAAAAGTGTATGGTTGTTATACTTTTCTTCTTTTTTGTATTCAATTACTCTGCTAGGAGTTTACCAGTAGAGAATTTAGTAAATTACCCATCGATAGGTCCGATGGGCTTGGGTCTTAGAGTAGGAATCGGCGAAAGCTCCGAATCAAGTAAACCGATCACGTTCTATTTTGTTTTACTTAATCGTTTAGTTTTCCACTGCGTATGTAATTTCAAAACAAAAACAAAAGTTCTTAAAATTATGTGATTTACCCCTCTCTCATGTGCATTAATCCTACAACAATCGATTGGGAGTAAGACAATCGATTAGGAGACGTTGAAGTAAACTTAGAAAAAGAATTTTCATGAAGATTTAAAGAACACTTGTTTACACCAGTTCTTGGGAGTTTCAGAGCATAATGTTATTGCATTTCCATCCACCAAGAGATAATCCACAACAAGAAAAGAGCAAGTAACGTAAGGTTTTTCATTGTAAACCTTAAAAGTCGTTCTCGATTGTATTTTATATTTGTGTTCTTGTTTTATTATTATATTCTCGTACTTGAGCTTGTACTAAGCTTCTTTGCCTTCTGGAAGGAGGTTTTCATTGTGCATCTATGAGAGTAAAGAGTGGATCTTTGAAATATTAGTCATCTTAAGGAGGTGGATACCAAGTAATTAAAACGAAGGTGTTAGTATTACTTCAAATTTTTCATTGCAAATCAAGTTCAAAGAAGCGAACAAAGCTATTTACCCTTCTAGTTCTCTACATGTCCTAACAATTTCAATGAGAAAAAAAAAAAATATATACTCTATTGCCTTGACTATATTTCAAAAGAATATTATCTTATCACGATAGACCAAGTATAAATTAGTAGTTAACTATTATAATTTATAGGAGCTAGTTGCTAGCTAACTTTTTATAAAGTATCATTATTGTATATTTATTTTGTTTATTGGAGAATGATAGTATAATATTTTAATGAGTAAAATAAATGAAAGATATTTCATGACACTCTAAATTTTAAAGGAAGATTATTTGATTATATTTAATTATGTAGAAATTAACATGTAATTATTATAATATATAGCAGTAGATTACTGACTTCTATGAAGCATAGTAGCTAGCTATGGTTTAAACCCTAACCAATAAATTCAATTGAGAAATGTAGAATTTTTGAACCAGGCCTGGTGGATGATGAACGCCCAATTAATTTTTGTCCAAATTTTTTCCCCGTTTTATTGTAGTTGATATCTAACCATTCCTCCTTCGAAGTAAACGGAACATTGGAGTTCGAGATATTTTGAAAACAATTGTCCAACAATATTCCATCAACGGTCAAAATGACACCAAATCCATGACGCTGATAGGCTTCACATGCGCCGCGGCTACGTGTACGTACATAGCCTTATCTATTATACATGCGCACGGCTTTTGAAGCTATTCTCCCTTTCTTTCTCTCTCTTCCTCTGCCCGCTGCCTGCTGATGATCCCCAAAACCATGCAGTTCGTTAAATGTGGGGATTTGCGTCGAATTACTCATCGACAAAATTCCTCCGAAAGAAACACGGGAATTGAAAACAACGCCAGTCCACACGCAAGCCCTCCGTTTGACCAGATCCGCGGGTAAACACTGGCGCGGAGTTGCTTTGCCGTGCCTGTGCCAGTGCCTATGCGTGTCCGTGAACGCGCTCCTCCGGGAAGTCCGCTTCCGTCCTCGCAGGTAAACGAAGCAGGTGGAAGGAGGGGAGGGGAGGGACGGGAGCGGGAGCGGGAGGAGTGGGGTCCAGTTAGTCCCACACCGACGCGCGGAAAAGCACCGTGTTTTCCGGTGACAGGCACGGAGGGGAGGGGAGGGAGGAGGGGGGCCACCGGACGTCGGGATGGCCGCCACGTAGACGAGTCACGACCGTCGGCGAGCTCGGACGGCCGCACAGCTTCGCGTCGCTGTCTTCTGTTGATGGTGGCAAACAAGAAGACTGGATAGAAACAGTATTTAAACTCTTGTAATTGTCATTTTTAATAATATTTTATGTCGATTTAATTTTAATTTTATAATAATTATATATATAATTATGAAATTTTTACCGAGGCACGTATCAAATTTTTTAAAATACGTATATTACACATTTACTTTTAATTATTTAATCATGTATCGCTTTTTAAAAACACCTTTTTCTTTTCGTTGTCTTGTTTTTTTTTTTTTTTTTTTTGTCCTTTATTTGATTGACAACCACTTGAACAAAATAGGCATGAAATCACAATGGAGTTTAGCAGTGAGGGTTGACTGCAAAATCATAGCTAAGCGATCGCAAAATCACGATTGATCGTCGACGCCTATTCCAACAGAAGACAAAGGAACTTTAGTCCGTAATTCGAAGAATCGATGGATAATTTTGTAAACTTAGATTTTCTTAATTTAAAATAGGAAAAAATATCTATAACTCTGTGTATTTTTTATCAAATACTATGTTGTCTCGTTTGACAAAAGTTAAACATAAAAAAATTATAAAACATAATTATGTCCTATTTTTTTGATATTTTTTATAATTTTAAGAGAGAAAAAATTATATTAAATTAATATGGAAAATAGTTACACTTGTTTTTGGACATGACTTTTTAATTGATTAGATGCATGGATCATATAAATAAGGAAATAAATATACATAAAATGATAAAAAATTATAAATGAATTCAGTAATCGTGCTTTTCACCACTCACTCGGATCTCTAATTGATGTTGATTTGTTGGTGTATCCATTTTCAATGCCCTATAAAGTAAAGTTTGTCAATTAAGGATTAATATTGTTGGTGTTATCCTATCTGACAAGTCAATGGTAAATTGAGATGTGAGGTTTATATGCATGCATGAGAGAGCAAAAGAATTTGAATAAGACGAAGAAAATACTTTACTTATTTTCACGGAACCTTATATAATTATGGACAGGAGCGGATCTAAAATTTTAAATTTAGGAGGAAGTGAAGAAAATAATTATTATATATTGTATCTGAAGGTTGCGCAGCCGGGGCAATGAAAATGTATATTTTATTTCGAGGGAAGTGAAGAAAATAATTATTATATATTATATTCGAAGGTTGCACAGTCAGAATAACGAAAATATATATTTTAAATTATTTTTTTTATTTGTATAATTAAGTATTAATCTTTATATATTATTGAATGTTATATATAATTTAATGATTTTAGTTAGTAAATCATCAGTCAAAAATTAGTTCAGATATCAACAAAGGAAATAAATGCGAATGTAAATTATTAATAAATCATTATATTTTTTTTTCTCTTAAGCCTATAAAAAAAAACTTTAAAACAGACATAATTATCCTTTATAATTTTTTCACATTCGGCTTTGGTGAAAAGAAGGTTAAATCTTATTTTTTAAATATAAGAGGGCAAAATACTACCTGATAGAAAATACATGGGGTTAAAAATATTTTACCCTTTAAAATACTACTAATATTATCTTTTTTTTTTTTGTACTTTGATACAGGTTGCAAAAGACGATTCGCTTGTCCCAATACCTCTGCGAATTCGTAGTTAAGTTAATATGAAGAAGATAAATCACAAGTGACTATCAGTCATTAGTGCAGTGACTAAAATATATGAGAAGACATGCTTGAATACGTCGAATTTCAATCCCAATATTTCATATGACAACACTCCATGTCTCAATTATTACACGGTCTTGAGAGGACTTTTGCACTTTGATACATGATCTTTCAAAATCAAGTTATTTACCATTAAAGTGACCAATTATTGGTGGAATTATCCCTTGAACTCTCTAGAAGATAGTAAATAGTATTGCTATTGTTATATGTTGTTAAGGATCTATTTAATCAGTATATTTAGATGTTTAAGGACTTATATATAATATGCAAAACATCTTGGAGCCGTGTGGAAACTAGATGAGAAGGACGGTCCCTAAAATTCCCATCTTTTGAATTTATGTTACATTTTAAATATATATTTGACAATGCAAACATAAAATTAAAACAAATAGTTGGAGATAATATATTTATTAGCTCGAAGAGTGGACCATGCTAGTATGTGGTCCATCGGACAAGCGATTCATTGTAGGATTTTTTGGGTGCACGACTCGATAGGCCCAAATGCGGGGGGCTTAGGTGTGTACTAAATAAATTGTTTATGTATCCCATCTAGTTAGAAGAAAGGAAAGGGGATAAAAGATATGAAAATGACAAACGATACAAAAGGAAAGACAAGAAATAAAAAAAAAAAAAAACTATCAATTAAAAAAAAAAATCAAACAAAAGAAGTTTCGTATTTAGGTATTTAGGGTGTTTTTCAATGAATAATTTTAATTCTAGAATGATCTTCAATCCTAATAGGCAATACAGAACCATCTTAAAATACTTCTCTATTTCATTTTGCCTTGTATAGTTTAAAGTATTATTGCATTTGCCCTATTGGTTTGTAAAATAGAAATAAAATACTTTTCTCAATATACTTTTGCGACGTTCTTGCCTTAGAAGCAGTCAATAAAACACTCAATAAAAGGGAAAGCTCTTGTATTTATATTTCGTAAAATACAAGTGGTATAATGTAATTTTTTAAATGTTGACAATTAAAATAATACAAAATGTTCAATGAAATAAAAATAACAAACATTCATGTATTTTCAAAATTTCGCACGCTTCGCTCGCACGAAGCTGCTCACACGCTTCGGATATAGAGAGAGAGAGAGGAGGGAGGAGAGAGAAGCTGGAGGAGCTTGCTGACACGCTTCGGCCACACGATTACAGAGGGAGGTGCGGAGGGAGAAGGGGAGAGAGAGAGAGAGAGAGAGAGAGAGAGAGAAGGGGATATAGGGATTGGGGAAAGTAAGCGAGAGAGAGAGGGGAATTGGAAGGAGAGGGTGGTGCGGAGCAATAAATCGGTAATCGAGGCCATCCCGCTGCCACAGCCGTCGAGATGGCGGCGTTGCAGCAGAGTCTGTCGTCGTTCTGATCTCTCTCGCTTCGCCCAAACTGGTTCCCTTTTCGGATTTCAAGACAACCGTGGAGGATCGAAGACCGCAACAGTGAGAAGAAATTTAAGAGGCAGAAGGGGAGTAGATACGTATTTATATACGGAGAGAGAAGAATCAGGCAGCGTCGCCTGCTCCACTCGCTGCAGCTGCTGCCACCGCCGCCGTTTGCAGCACGCTTCCGGGGCAAAAAAGCAGCAGCAGAACAAAAGCATACGGCGACCATTCCGCTTCGCGCCTTCGCCTTCTTTATCGCTGGGATGGATGCAGCGATATAATTAAGGCGGTGGAGACGGAGATATGGCAGGATTCTTTCTCGGAGGAGGCAGCGGCGCCGGTGGCAGTCATCAGCCGCCGCGAAGCGGAGTCCCTCCGACCGAAGGCGGGTTCTTTCTTTATGAGCCCCGTGGCGGCGGAGGCGGCCGGGGGGAGGACGCCTCCGCTGGGTACGCTACCCGTGGGTTCGAGCTGTGGCAGCAACACGGCCAGATCTACCCCGGCGGCGGGGGCGTCTTCCCTGACGAGGCGCAACCGCGCGGCGGCGTGAGCTGCCGGGACTGCGGCAATCAGGCGAAGAAGGACTGCGTCCACCTCCGCTGCCGCACCTGCTGCCAGAGCCGCGGCTTCGCCTGCTCCACCCACGTCAAGAGCACCTGGGTGCCCGCCGCCAGGCGCCGCGAGCGACAGCAGAATCTCGCCGGTGGCGCTCAGCTTGATCACTACCGCCACCGCGCCTCCTCAAGCAGCGACGCCGCCGCCAACGCAGTCACTGAGCCTTCCAACTCCAAGAGGCAGCGAGAGCTCACAGCGGGCAGCGCGCGACCCACCACCGCAATCGCTGTCCCATCCATGTTTGGTTGGTACTACAATTTCCGACTACTATTACCAATACTACCATTCCCCTCCACCCCTCTCCGTCCCATCAACGCAGGCAGTGTCCGATCAACACTGCTGTACTGTAATCTAAAACACTATTTGTCGAATCATATTCCACACCTTGATTTTTCTACTCCGGTAACATTTAATCGACGCGTATAATGCAATGGTGGGCAGGAGAGCTGCAGGAGAGCTTCCCGGCGGAGGTGAGCGCTCCGGCGTCGTTCCGGTGCGTGCGGGTGAGCCACGTCGACGAGGGGGACGAAGTCTACGCCTACCAGACGGCCATAAACATCGGCGGCCACGTGTTCAAAGGGCTCCTTTATGACCACGGCCCGGAGGCAGGGCCGTCGGAGACGTATCCCGCTGGCGGAGCCTCTACTTCATCCTCCCGCCACCCCCACCTCCGCCATCCCGGCGACACCGGCTCCTCCTCCCCAACCGCCACCGCGGCGCTCGGAGACGCCGCCATTAATGCGACGGCCGTAGACCAACTGTTCGACCCGTATCCGACGCCGCTGAGCGCGTTCATGGCCGGCACGCAATTCTTCCCGCATCAACACAGACCTTGAGAAATTAATTATAGCAGGTCCACGTCCACTCGATCTGATCTTGCTCTCCTTGTTGTTGTGCACCTCAATATCATCAATTCTGTAATCCATGGAATAATCATTTAAGCTTTAGTTTTCTCTTACTCGATCGATCACTCTCCTCCTAAATTATTCTCTATCTTGTCAGCATAGAATTCGGTGTCATATTTTTTTACATTTTCCGAGAAGAATCCAGGTTTTAAGGGATTTGCAGGATATGCATATAATGCATGCTTGCTTGTGATCTCACCTTCTAAAATTTCATGCATTCTTAACTATTACAAACTAAACTTTGTTAGTAGCTCCATCTCCATTGACAGCAGGAGAGAGAGCTAGTGAAGAGATGAAGCTTCTACTCAAGTAAGTAGATTTCTTTCTTATATTATATAAATATTAAATATTAAATATAAAAAATAAATAAATAAATTTATAGAGTTGACTGTGCATTCAATTTCTTTTATAAGTTTACTGCTTTTCTGTTATATATATTTGGCACTGTAGAGCATTATTCCTTCATGATAGAACAATAGTTGAACATGTTAATTAATCTCATTAAATTTTATTTTTCTTCCATCTATTCTGAAGCAATTATATTGTACATGACATGAACTTGTTTGAGTTGTAGGTCTTGATTTTTCTGATTTGATCAAAGTCTGAATAAATTATCTTGTTATATTTTTATTTAAACTGCAATAAAGAAAGAATATTAGTTGTGTTGATGCATTAAACTGCATTCATTGTTGATCATATTTTTTATTTCATTTGTTTTATTGCATCTATTTTGAATGAGTTTTCCTTTGATTTGTGCAGCATTATAGGTAAGTTATTATTTATATTGATTATATATACAAGTAGATCAAACTTCAACTTGAAGTTCTTCTTTTTTTTTTAGTTTCTCTTGCAAAATGATGGTATAGTTTTTTTTTAAAAAAAAATTCATAGTTAGTTTTTATTTGATAGATTTTAGAACCAATTTACTCATAAATGTTATGATAATTCATTTTAGGCATCATATGGCAGCCCTCAACATACCATTGGACTTTTAGATGAATTTTCGGTAGAATGAATTCTTATAATGCTAATTTACCCTAAACCCTTAACTGCATGTAAAGGAATTTATAGAGTTTGTGTGATTGTGGTGTGCCATTTAGTCTAAACTATAAATGTAATAGGAATTCAAGAGAACAAGTATGTTGATTCTATTTGTAGTTTGCCCTTTGTATTCGATAATTAATGATACTGTAGTTAAATTGTATTTGAGTGTAGATTACAAAGAACATTGCTAGATAAGTTGAAGTGAGGTATACTGAACATGATCCAAAGTGTTTTAGAAGATTCTATAAAAATCAATAGTATGATAGGATTAGGTATGGCTTACATAGAATTCACTAGTTGAATCAATTGTGATTGTTAACCATGAATTGCAAAAGCATATGTACAACCTTTGATGATTAGTTTTCTTTATTCTTTTCTGAATTGATGACTTAGGATTAGTAAGATAATTTTAATTTCTTGACGCTCAGGAGTATTTCAAGAGGAAATGTAGTCTCAAAAGGATAAAATTCATTAAATTGACGAACTCATTAAATATCTTACGACTTTTAGCATATGAAAATTTCGATATATAAACATATTTATCCTTTCTTGACTTGGACTTTTGCCATACTTCAAAGATTATTTATCTGCTTTGTCTTAGAAGGGAAATTATTATGTCCTACTCAATTGATTTGGCATAGAATCCTCTCTTGTAGTGTTGTTTGTGGAGTTAATTGAATAACAAATCTCTAATCTTCTACATTATTTCTTCGTCTAATGATACTTCATGCTCATTAGACATCTTGATTTCTAGTGATGTGAATCAATTGTTGTCTAATTTATTCCCACTTTTTTGTTTCTCAGCATGAACTTAATCAGATGCCAATATGTTTTTACCAAGATTCATGTTCTAGTTTCTCCTGTGATCGTATGCTTTTCTGCTTTGTTTTTGTTCCAACTTTCTGAAATGTTTTGGTAAAGTCTGTGTTTTTTGGTGCTATTGTCTGAAAAACAAAACCCTATTGCTTGATTTCTACTTTGTCATTGTAGTTTGTTTCTGTTTTGCAGTAATCTCTGATGAGGACCATGAAACTTAATGAATGAGCAATATCTAACGGTATTTGCTGATCACAATCATAAAAGAAAGTCCTTCCTTTGCAGATGAACATAATTATAAAGGTTTAAACTAAAAGGAGATCTTTATGCCATGAACATGTATATATTTGAAAACTTTGGGTGTTCATAGATTGTCCTATTTTACCTTCACTATGGTAGAATAATGCTATTGCTTTCGATATATAACTCTTTTTTGTTTATGGATGTGTTAGTGTGACTTATCATAGTTAGCCTAAATGATCATGATGCAAGATAAACCTAGAAAGAATTTTGACTGGAATTGTCTGTTCGGCGGTTTGAGACTGTTAGTTTGACGGTTCAAAATGGTTGGTTCAACGGTTCTTAATAGGTTGATCGTTAATCTTAATTATCTAAGACAGTTACAGTTTATAGTTCGGAACTTTTTAAAATTATTATTATTTTAAAAAATATTTAAAAATTATAAATTTATAAAAAGATATAAAGAAAGACTTGCACCAGAATTTTACTCTTTTTCCTCTGGATTTTAAATTTCATTAATATAAATAAATTATTGCATATTTAAAATAAATTATTGTTTTTACTCTTTTATTTGTTTAACTATTATTAATAATAATGATATAATAAAAAAATATTGATTAATTATTGAATAATTAACTAACCTACAAAATAAAAATATCAATTTATTATATTTTAATTGATGAGGATATTAGATTTTTCTGTAAAGATCGCTGACGTCTCAACAAAACGACACCCTGTTTTATCTAAACAAATTTTCATTATATATATAATCAAAGCCATCGGGTTTGCCGAAGGACATGTATTTTTTTTTCTTGTCCCAATTATTTACACCATAATTTTTGTTTTTTGTTTTCACTTGAAAAAGAATGGGGTTCCTGGAAGGGAATTCATTGAAGGACAATGTGTGTCGCTTGATCCTTCATGGGGGGACACCAAATGGCCTTCCTGCTATCTTTCCGTGGTCCTTTGTCCTCCAACATAATCTCTCCCCGCAGTAAACACGGCTCAAAAGTTAAAGGGGGAGATTCCTTTGCGTCCGTCCAAGTAAACTAGGTGAAGTTCTCGAAATAATTTTAACGTGCCAAATTAAGAATAAATAAATAAATAAATATAGTTTCATGCCAATGCATCATGGATCATGTGGCATGTTCCCATCATCGTCATCATGCCGTGCCCAATCATTGCCATGACATGCATTCATCCCATCGCCACTGCTAATCGCCTGACATGGCTGAACCAGGCGTCGGGCTTTGGCGCCTTGGGCTGTTTGATTGGAGAAGAGACGTGTTTGGTGTCCTGGAAGAGATTGCGCCCGAATGATCAAATCATTTGACTCGTCGGCCATTTCATTTTTGCTAATCATAAAGAGGCGCTTCAGGTACCCTCTTTTCCCTCCCCTTCCAAGTAAACAAGATTTTAACTCTTCTTTCCCACTTTCAAATTACAAGTTATTTTAGTAGAGAAATTAACATCACAGAGATAATATTCATGGAAACATCAAAGCAACCACAGAAGTAAACAGACTAAATAGTTCTTGCACAAGACAGACAGCCATAGATTACTACTTACTAATACCTGTTTCTTAAGCTCCAAAGTGGATTTAAATACCATGACATAACTAGTAATTAGCTTAACTAAGCGAGACGCAAGTCGTAGAACCCATACGCGATCCCTTGGAGATTGGGCTGGTTGGGTTGAACTTGGATCGCATAGATGTGCGACCCACCATCCGCGAGCACCACCGGACCATCCTGGCTGCCCGTGTCCTCGACCGCATACCCGTAAGCAGCCTGATCACCTTCGATCTCCTGAAGATGGTCCAAACCGCAACTAACCATAATGATAGCCGTAATACATTGTTTGTTCAGTAACAACAACAATCCTAACTAATTACCAGGTCTTGTAGAAGGTTCCTATGTGCTTCTTGGGCGCTCTTCAACTGCATCCAATAAGGTTTAAGGAGACAATTAAATAACTAATTAGGCTGTTTACCGAGTTAATTAAGTTTGATTCGGTTGGGCTCGTTTACAACCCTACCCTACTTATGGCGAATAGGGAACATTCAAGTATTCTGGTTACTGAATGCCTGATTTACCCTCAATTACTGTTAAATTAAACAGTATAAATATCGGCAAGGAAAGGAAAGGAAAGGAATCAGTGTTTACCTTCTTCTTATAGGTATCTGTCTGAGTTCCTATCAGATGATACTGCCATTCAGCACAAAGAAACACTGAATTATTATTCAAATATTTTGCTGAAAAGTAAGTAAACAGGGTGTGCTCGGTAAAAGAAACAAGATATTAATTATCTATTTTCCCCCTTCTTTTTCATTTTTTTTAATGATCGAAAAAGTAGAGAAAGAAACATGCGAGTTGAGTTGCTTACCTTCCTCTCCCTCACAACCTTCAAAGCCTCGTCTAAGTTTTGCTCAAGACCGCGCAATTCCTTGATCCCTATGCCGTCCAATCCCTCCCCCATCCTCTGCCTGCTCCGCCATCAATGCAAGAGTTCAAGATCACTACAATCTCTACCGAAATCTAACTGCACCTCGATCGCGTACCTGATCTCCTTGCGGAGGTTCCTGTTGATCTCCTTCAGGTGGTTCAGATAGTTTTGCATTTTCTGAGAACAAAGAAAGAAAAAAAAAACATCAACCAGATCAAGCTTAAGAACACAAATCAACCGAACAGGAAGAAGATCAGAGAGTTTATGCCTCGTATTGTGCGCTCCACAGGTTGATCCCAGTTACTTGCTGGTAGCGATCAAAAATCGCCTTCGTTCTAAAAAAAAAAAGCAAAATCAAATCTTTTTTCTTCAGAAAGACAGACAGAGGAGATCGGCGACAGAAACAGAATTCAAAAGGAGATCTTCGTACTCGGAGGAAGGGCTGCAGTACTCGGACAGCTTCCCGGTGCTGGAGAACATGATGATGGAGACTTGCGCATCGCAGAGCACAGTGAGCTCCTTGGCCTTCTTCATGATCCCCGTCCTCCTCTTGGAGTAAGTCACCTGACGATTCGTTGGGTTCTCGATCTTCTTGATCACGATCTTTCCTCTCCCCATCTCCCCTCTCTCTCTGCGACGCCTCCTCCTCCTCCTCCTTTTCCCTTTGTGAAGAAGAAAGAAGAAGAGAGTGGAATAGTAAAGTTGGGTGTGATGTGATGGGAGAGGGAGGAAAGGGAGGGAGATGGTGTGGCTTTTCCGTTAAGGAAAGAAAAGTGAGCTTTGGGAGTTTGATGCGTGGTCTGGTCATTCCAAAACAGTGAAAGGTTGGAAGGTGTGTTCATTGAATGGGGGCGTTGTTTACAGTTTGAGGCAAAGGATCAGACAACTTTCGCATCTCACATGCTCCTGTGGCCTCAAAATGCTGCGTGAGGTGCGCCCCAGAGTTGAATTGGGAGGTGGCAGTGACACAGTGAGTGGGAAGGTACCACTGCCAGTTTCTGTGATCAAGCTTGGGGAGATAATTAATATGTTTTCTGAGTAAAAAAGGAACAAAAAAAAAATGGTGATGTACGTGCTGTTTGTATAACAACAGAATGAGAAGCTAGGCAGGTGAATTAGGGTTTGAGACACTGTTCACAGTTAATGAGGTAGTGTGTTTACTTGCAACAACAGCCATAACAATCAAATATTATTTTAATTTATTTCTATGTCATTGGATTTTATTTCTTATTACGTATTATTTAAATTTAAATAAATTTTATTTTATTTTATTTTAACATTGTTAATCTCTTCTTTTTTTTTCTTATTGTATGTATCATAATTGTCATAAATTTATATCGTCAAATTGGAATAATTTTGATTTTCTCTTTAATATTTTTTTATTCTATCTGTTCTCTCTAACTTGCATTTGTGAAAATCTGATGAGAAGGAAAGGATCGTCATGGACTTGATTTATGTTGAATTTTAGTCCATCCAGCCACAACTGAATAGATGGTGTATATGTAATGCTTATCTTTGAGTTCCTCTCCTTGAAGAGGAGAAGTAAACTTGTTGGAGAATATGAATAAGTGAATGTCTCGAAGGTTAGTTTCACGTATCCATAAGTTATAGTTTGAGTTTATCTGATAGACGAATTAAACAAAAAATCATCTGTCTTCAAAATTAATGAACTCTAAACATCTAAATTAATTACTAATAATAAGTCATTCAACTGCTTATTCTACTGATTCCATTGATAATTATTTTTATTTTTTATTGTAATTTTTTTATAGCTATTTCTTATAATAGTTATGATAAAAGAATAATTATTTTCTAAGTTATTCCGGGGATAATTTAACTATTCTTTTTGTAAATAATATATTTGTTTGACCTAATCCGAATCAAATCATATGGATTACAACTCGATCGATAAGTCGAGTAAGTTGAATGTGCTCAAGAGTCAAGTAGGCCGAACAAGCATGACAGATTAAGGGATCTCCAATGATCAGAGCTCTAAATGAGTTTTTTTCAGGATCCTAATATGTCACATCAACAATATGAAAGTTCATTAAAATATCTTCAATAGTTAAAGCTCTAAATAAACTTTCTTATGATCCAATTTATAGTATGAGTTGGATGACTTCATACATATTGCATCAAATTTGAGACAAAAGAGCATGTTTGTATTTTCACTACTGCTCTTAAACTATAAACCTCAAACATCACTTCTACAATAATTCAAAACTTTGTATTCAGTTTTTTAGATTTTATAAATCTCTCATAAACCTTGCATTGAAGATGCCCTTATATAATATGGGTAGAGTTACAATGTAGTTGACCAAGTCAATCAAGTTAGTTGGGTCATTCGAAGCTTTGTTTGTTGACCAAGTGATTTGATTAGTCAAATAGTGTTGTGGTCAGAATCTCCCTCCTCGCAACTCTGGACCTCTTCTTTTGAAATGCCACTTAAGTTGGGTTGACACTGATAGAGCTTCTTCCGTTCCAAACTTAAACTAGCCCCCAATAGTCTTCCATCATAGCTAGGTAAGCCTTCGATCTTAGATATCAAAATAAATCAACAGGGAACGATGGTGTCGGCTTTATCCCTCCAAATCTTAAGTAAGCACAATGCTGAAAATATGATTTACCTCCTACAAGAGAATGAGTTAAGCAGAAAAGAAAGAGACCTTCCACTAGGAAAAAACCTTTACAAGCTGCAAGAAAAGGTGTTTTCCATTGGAGAAGGGCTTTTGCTCTAGTAAAGGGAAGAAGAAGAAAAACAATGGTTGAGCTGGTCAACCACTACTTTGACTAAGAATTACTCGTAGAATTTGAATTCAGTTTCCGCCTCTTGCTTCAGCCAACACCCATCTGCTTATATAATCTTGAGTTGGGCCTCTACGTTAGCTACCTCTTACTTTCATGTGTACTGATTAGGTAGGGAGAGGGAGGCGTGTGCCTGACACGTCCTGTTGTGTCAAGAAAATGGCCACATTCGATTATTCAAAGGGATGGATTAGTACAAAAAATTTGCACTGGGTTGACTTCTTACCCTCACAAACTGTTATCTATCATCAGCACACATCACTCCCTATTGTTCCATCAACCTTCCACCCAAGCCTTGATCCAAGTAAGATTGGCAGGAACGACTGAGCAAGGTAGCTATATGTGTTGGGATCCTTGGGAAAGCTCCACGGTCAACGACATTCTCACAACCTAGGTAACAACACCACTCGATAGTCTGTTAGCTAGAGAGGTGTTAGTGAGAATAATAAAATAGGATAACTGAAGGGGTGAGAATCTAGAGGAGACATCCACAAGTAGCGAGGCTCTCTCAACTTAGAATAGGTAGAATCTAAGAGAGACTCATGTAGTTAGGGAGGTTCTCATGGCCTAAGATAGTAGGAATTCAGGGGAAACTTCCATGAGTAGGGAGGTTTTCACAATCTAGGATAGTAAGAGTCCAGGGGAGACCTCCATGGACAGGGAAGTTCTCATGACCTGTGATAGTAGGAGTTAAGAGAAGATTTCCATGGGAATGAACATTCCTATGGCTCGGGGTAATAGGAATCTAGGGGAGACTTCCACGGACAAGGAGGTTTTCGTGGCATGGGATAGTAGGAGTCTAGGAGGGACTTCCACGGGCAAGGAGGTTCTCATAGTCTAAGACAGTAGGAATCCAGGCATGGGATAGTAAGAGTCCAGGGGATAATTTCATGGGAAAGGAAGTTCTTGTAGCTCGGACGATGTTTTGGGGGTGTTCCTAACTGGGGATGTTCCCATGCTAGTTGAACAAGATAGATGGGCCACCACTTCTACACTCAAGCAATCTGGCTACTAGGCTGCTTTGGGGATGTTCCCAAGTCGTGAACTTCCTTCCTGGTCATGTCTCTGGTGAGAATGCTTAGACCCGTCTGGATATGTATACCTGGGTGGAGATTGAAAGGCACATCACATGTCTCCTCCCTATTAAATCGAAGAAGAAAGAATGACTGATGAGGTTTGGTCGTTGACGTGACTATGCAAAGATCAATGTGAGTTCTTGATTCATGATACGTGTTCACACACCTTATTCCTCTGGCACAACAGTCCACGCACAGTTCTTCAGATGCACGTCACTTCAACTTCTAATCTAACTACCATGATTGTTAACTCACCTTTTTGTCCCCGCGATCCAACAATCCGTATTAAAAGGGGATTTGAAGGGTTTTCTTAGAAACCCATAAAAATCCTAACACTTTTGTCTTCTTCCTCATCAGTGTTAACAAACTTTTTTCTTTCATGAACTTTGGTAAACTTTCTTACCTCCCTTCTTGACTTCTACCATGGCTACTTTCGGCTTATGATATTCTGGTCTTGCATTGAGTTTTACAGGGATAGATTTAGACCATCTCCGATTTTTATATGAATCCCCCATTCCATGCACATAATCATACCTACTGAGCGAAACCATCCTCACCTACCCCCTAGTTATGTAACCATCTTCAAAGAACAAGTTTCGGACCGTTTACGCTTCTCTATCCCTTTATTTTCTTTGAAGTGAGCTAGTACTTTCAGATTACCCTCCAATCATTATTTCCCCAATGCATTCATTTTATGTACGGAGCGGCCATCGTATTCCGCCTATTCGGGGCTCCTCTTTCCCCCGCTCGTTCCATTATTTTTTCTATCCTCAACGAGTAGTTGAGGATGTTTTTCGCTTCTACACTCGGCCGAAAATCACCCTCTTTGAGAGGACCCCCGCCTAAAGCAGTGACTGGAAGGATAAATACTTTTTCATCCATATCTCTACCTTGGTATCTTGGCCACATGCTTGGTGACAGGACCCTCCACCCATGCTAACCCTGGGTGATCTTGACAGGGAGCCCTCCCTCTGTAGGGCCATATTAAAATTAACCGACCTGAAGTTTGATATCTCTGTATTGCTTCAAGAGGAGTTGATATATATGTTCAGATTAAGTCTAGTTAACATTGGACTAACCTCCTACTTTGGTAAGTAATATTTTCCCTCTTTGCATATTTCGCATGAAGACTCCTCTCCCATTTTTGTTGCATCTCAAAAATATTACATATACAACAACTATTTCCAGAGCTTTCCTTTTCCAGAATATCCAAGTAGATGAATGATCCGGTGGTAAGGTGGGGACCGTCCGGCAGGAGGTCAAAGTAGTCAACGTCCTAGGCAGGCGTCCGATCGGGCGAACTACCTTCTTGATCAACAGGAAGAGTAGCCGGGCCGACACTTCGACTGCTCGGTCAGACACCGAGCTTCTAACACTCATAAAGATCAAAGCAGGGAGGGATGAAGGCCGAGCGGCCATCCCACTCGACTAGGTAGTGGACGCCGCCTCGACCCGACAGACGGGGCTCCCTCGCCAGACAGGTTGGAGCCGGACGGTAGATTATGAGCCGAGTGGACTCTCGGCCCGACCATTGTATCACCTGGACGGCAGACTGGCCGAGCGGCTCTCCCGTCCGGCCCAATAAAAGGCAAAAAGGGTAGTTGGCGATATCTTCCTAGGGGCCAGTGTCATCAACAGGCGGCATGGCCGGCAACATTGTCAGACAGAGAATTGTACGGTGAAAGCTTCCACTGTCACGTCAGGGATATGCTCGGGCTATTAAGGTATAACGTCAGACACGTTTTTCTGACACGTCCTTTCCAGGTATGCTTTGAGAAGCGTGCGTATCTCAAGAAGCATGCACGCGCCTCCTGAGAGCCTTATATAAGGACCCCCAGGCTTAGATGGAGGTATGTTCACTACTGTAGCTACAGTTACGTTGCTCCTTTCTTCTCTACTTCATTCATTTGCCGCCGGTGACTGACTTGAGCGTCGGAGGGTCATCGCCGGGGAACCCCTCCCTGGTTTGACATTAATGAATTGTGGTTGCAGACTTCACTTGTTGGAGGTCCTCGCCATCTTCAGTCGACATCTAGTCAACATGAGCGCCACCTCCCCAGCGGCCGTCGACTCACTCTCGGACAGGATCAAATTTGGCGTCGTTTGTGGGAACGTACCTGAATCCGAGCCGAGGAGATGGAGGAAGCTGGACATCTCCACACCGTGACGCTCACTCCAGAGGAGCTCAATGCGCTCATTCAAGTATGAGCAGCAAAGATAGACGAGCAGCAACAGCAAAAGGCACTAGCCGATCGGCTGGCGCAACAAGTGACGTCGGCCTCGGGGGGTCGGGCAGCGCACGAAGATCGGTTGGAGCAACTCTCTATATGGGGACAGAATAAGATGCCGACCGACACTCCAGGAGAGGTTCTACCAGTGCCTATTCCGTTTCTCCTGGAGTGCCGACCGACACTTCAGGAGAGGTTCCACCAGTGCCTATTCCGTTTCCAGGAGAGGTTCCACCACGAAGATCGGTTGGAGCAACTCTCCATATGGGGACAGAATAAGATGCCGACCGACACTCCAAGAGAGGTTCCACCAGTGCCTATTCCGTTTCACCGGGCGTTATTTCAAATGCCCTCATAGATTGCTCAGGCCAACCAGGGCAGGGGTTCTTCTTCAGACGAGGCTCCCGTGCGGGACGCAAGAAAGGGCAAAGCGCCCCGAGCTGACTCGTCGCCGGAACGGATCAACCGACAATTCTCTGAGGCCATTCTGCAGGATCCGCTGCCGAGGCACTACGCTCCCTTGGCGATCAGAGAATATAACGAGTCGACCGACCAGGACGACCATCTCGGTAAGTTTGATAACGCCGCTACTCTTCATCAGTACACAGATAGAGTCAAGTGCCGAGTTTTCCTCACCACTCTCTCTGGCTCGGCGCAACGATGGTTTCGGAGGTTGTCGGACGGGTCGATTAGAAGCTTTAAAGACTTTCGAACGACTTTCCTTCACCACTTCGCGAGCAACAGACGCTATCAAAAAACAAGCGTCAGCTTGTTCTTCATAAAGCAGGGCCAGAGGGAGACCCTCCGAGCCTACATCCAGCGCTTCAACCAAGTGGCAATGGATATGCCCTCGGCCTCGTCCGAGACCATGATGAACGCATTCACGCAAGCGCTTGTGGACGGGGACTTCTTCAGGTCGCTCATCCGGAAGCCTCCCCGCGATTACGACTACATGTTGAAGAATGTCAACGAATACATCAATGTCGAGAAAGCTCAGGCAGCAAGAAGGAAGGAGGCACCGCTCGAGCTGCCCTCGGCGACCGAACGAAGGCCGCCGATCATCCATCAACCTCCGAGAGGGCCCCGAGCCGAAGGAGTATGCTCACACCAGGAAGCAAGGCCACACATTGTCCAGCATGTTACTGCCGAGCGACGAAGACCTAAGGGGAAGGTATGGACCCCTTTGTTCTGCTCATTCCATCAGTCTGTAAATCACAACACCCGTGACTATCGTGGATTCAACCCGATCACCCAACAGACGCCTAGGAGTTATCATCGTCGGTCCCCCTCTCCTGACCGATGATACGAGCATCATCGTTTTGATCGACGAGAAGACACAAGGAGATCTTTGCAGCAACCTCATCGGAGAAACGCCGATCTGACCAGAGCCGCACACGACTAAAGCAGGTCGTCCGCTCGGGAGGAATAAAAATAGAAGTAACATCGGACGAGGCGAAATCAGCATCATCACTGGTGGGCCGACCAGCGGGGACTCCAACCAGGCCTGAAAGTCCTATGCTCGGTGGTTGGAGATCTATACTGTAGGTTGCAGTAGGGAAAAGGTGAGCGGACCAGAGATCAGCTTTGGCCCCAGTGATCTGGAAGGAGTTGAAGTGTCACACGACGACATCCTCATTATCCGAGCGGTAATCACCAACTATACCATTCACCGTGTATTTGTTGACACTGGCAGCTCGGTCAATATCATCTTCAAAAAGGCGTTCGATCAACTCCAAATCGATCGCGGAGAGTTGTTGTCGATGACCACCCCACTGTACGAGTTCACCGGCAATGAGGTCCAGCCGAGCGGCCAAATCAAGTTGACCATATCACTTGGGGAGGAGCCCATCAGAAGGACGAGGACCACGAACTTCATCGTGGTAAACGCCTCCTCTGCCTACAATATCATTCTGGGTCGATCGACCCTCAATGAATTCCGAGCGGTCGTCTCGACTTTCTGTCAGAAAATCAAGTTCCCGGTGGAGGATCAGGTCGGAGAAGTAAGAGGAGATCAGTTGGCTGCTCGGCGCTGCTACGTCGAAATGGTCAAGACGGAAGCAAAGTCCGTTCGGAAGACGCCCTGGCTGGAGGTAAGTGCCATAACCGAGAAGTCTCCTTTAGTTTATGAAGAAAAGGAAGAAGTACAGATACATTTGGGCCGAGCAGAAGCGACAACCTTCATAACATCTAACCTGGAGGCCGAGTAGAAGGTCGAGTTGATCAGATGCCTTTGGCAGAACCATGATGTCTTTGCATGGTCAACGCATGAGCTGCCTAGCATTTCCCCGAGCGTCGTGCAGCATGAGCTCCCCGTTTGACTGGAGACTCGGCCGGTGAAGCAGAGGAAGAGAGACTTTAGCGCTGAGCAAAATATAATTATCCGGGCAGAGATTGAGAAGCTACTGGAGGTCGGCCACATACGTGAGGTTCAGTTCCCGAGCTGGCTCGCCAATGTGGTGCTGGTCTCCAAGCCGGACAATAAATGGAGGGTCTGCATTGACTTCCAGGATCTTAACAAGGCGTGCCCAAAAGAATTCTATCCCTTGCCTAGGATAGATCAGATGGTAGACTCCATGGCCGAGTGCTAGCTGATATGCATACTGGACGCATATCAAGGGTATCACCAAGTGTCGCTCGCCCATGAAGACTAAGAGAAAGTCAGCTTCATCACTGCCGACGGTACGTATTGCTACAATGTAATGTCGTTCAACCTGAAGAATGCAGGAGCCACCTACCAGAGGCTGATGAACAAGGTGTTCGACGGCAGATCGACCGCAACATGGAAGTATATGTCGACGACATAATAATTAAATCCCTCCGAGCCGCCGATCTCTGTGTAGATATCAAGGAGACCTGCCAGACTCTCTGGGCGTATGGAATCAAGTTAAATCCTCATAAGTGTCTGTTGGTATGAAAAGTGGGCGCTTCCTGAGATATATCATCACTGAGCGGGGCATTGAGGTAAACCCCAGCAAGGTGAAGGCACTCCAAGATATGTCACCACCGAGAAACTTGAAGGAAGCTCATCACCTCACCGGCTGAATAACAGCATTATCACGGTTCATCTCCAAGTCGTCCGACCAGAGCCTTCCTTTCTTCAAGATTCTACGCCGAGCCACCAAGTTTCAGTGGGATGAGGAGTGTAACCAGGTCTTCGAGGAACTTAAAGCATATCTGAACTCGCTACCTGTACTAGCTAAGCCTACTGTCGACGAACCGCTCTGGATCTATTTGTCTTCGACCGAGCATGCTATCGGCTCGGCGCTGGATCGGCAGAACGGCGAAGAACAACCAGTGTACTTTTTGAGTCATATATTAAAGGATGCTGAATCTTACTACACCGGTCTGGAGAAGCTCGCATTTGCATTAATACTCGCCGCTCGAAGGCTCTGTCCTTATTTTCTCGCTCACACTATCATTGTGATGACCAACAACCCTTTGGGAAGAATCTTGCTTAATCCAGAGGCGTTCGGCCGGTTGATCAAATGGACAACGGAGCTCAGCGAGTTCGATATCCAATATCAGCCCCGAATGGCCATCAAGGCGTAGTCCTTGGCTGATTTTGTCACGGAGGTACAAAACCCTGAACTCGACTTGATCTGGAAAGTATATGTGAATGGGTCGTCCACCCGACAGGGTAGTGGGATCAGCATACTGCTTATCTCCTCACAAGAAGAGCATGTGCAATTGTCCGTTCGACTAGAGTATCAGGCAACTAACAATGAAGCTGAGTACGAGGCGCTTATAGTCGGACTACAAGCTACTCGACATGTCGGCGCCAGCAAGGTTCTTATCCACTCCGATTCTCAATTAGCCGCTCAGCAGCTGATTGGGACATTCGAGATCAGTAATACATGGCTCAGGCTGTACGCCGAAGCCTTCGAAAGGTTGAAGCCAAACTTTCAGGAAGTAATCATCCAGAAGATTCCCCGAGTAGAGAACCAAGCGGTGGACGATCTGGCCAAATTGGCAAGTTCACTCTTGCCGATCGTCGTTACTCAGCCGATTGAGCAAGTATCTTTGGTGGCGCACGTTGATCGGATGGAGGGGCTCACTTTCCCTAGTGATAGGAGAATGGCCATAGTAGAGTTTCTATGATCAAGAGCTATGTCGTCCAATCGGGAGGAAGCTCGCTTATTGAGAAGGAGAACCGGTCGTTTCACCCTAGTCGAGGACCAACTCTACAAGAAGGCCTTCTCCAGGCCACTGCTTAAATGCATCGGATCGGAGAACGCCGACTATATACTGCGAGAAGTACACCAAGTCTTCTGCGGAGGGCATCCGGGCGGTCGGTCGCTAGCAAGGAAGATTCTATTGGCCTGGTACTTCTGGGCGACTCTACAGGAGGATGCCGCTCGGACAGTTGCTAATTGCTTGTCCTGCTAAAAGTACCACCACCTCTCCCACTAGTCGACCGAAGAGATGAAGGCTTCCACTGTGTCGTGCCCGTTCGACCAGTGGGCATGGATATTGTGGGACCCTTCCCCATGACGACCGGGCAGCGAAAGTTTTTGCTCGTCGCCGTAGACTACTTCTCAAAGTGGGTCGAAGCCAAGCCGCTGGCGAGAATAACCGAGCAGATGGTCCAAAAATTCATCTGGCAGCACATCATCTGTCGGTTTGACATTCCGCATCGACTCATCTCAGACAATGGTAGGCAGTTCGCCGAACGAAAACTCAAAGAGTGGTGCGAGGGGTATAGCATCTAGCAAGCCTTCACCTTCGTAGCATACCCTCAGAGCAACGGACAGGCTAAAGTCGTCAATCGGGATATCTTGTGAATTTTACGAGTTCGGCTCGACCACATCGGAGGGAGCTGGGTGAATGAGCTCCTCGGCGTGCTATGGGCAATCCGCACGACCCCTAAGGAAGGCACGGGGGTAACCCCATTCCACCTGGTGTACGATGGTGAAGCGGTCATCTCGGTCGAGTTTAGAGTCGAATCCAATCGAATACAACACTACAACGAAGACAACGTCGAACGGAGGCTTCTGGAACTGGACTTTGTGGATGAGACGTGCGATAAAGCAGCCGTTCGATTGATGGCTTATAGGTAGAGGATGAGACAGAACTACAATCAGCGAGTAATCCTGAGGTCGTTCTAGGTCGGTGACCTCATGTGGAAGAAGGTGAAGTCGGTCGCCGACGTCTCCAAACTAGAAGCTCCGTGGGCCGGGCCATTCAAAGTCATGGAGAAGCTCCGCTTAGGCGTCTACTACCTAGAGGATGAAAACGGGCGGCAACTAAAATGTCCTTGGAGCGCGAACCATCTCCAGCCGTACCGAGTTGGATGAAAGGTGCGCTAATGTAATTGAGGTGTACTCTCCATTTTCCTGTTTCCTTTGAGTGCAAGATTGGAATAAAAAACGAAAGATTACCAAAATTCTCGTCGAGCAGCGACGTTAAACCCAAGTCTCCACCGACGGTCGAGCGGCAACCTTAAACCCCGGTTTTCACCAAATCGTCGAGCGGCGACGTTAAACCCAAGTCTCCACCGACGGTCCAACGGCGATCTTAAACCCCAGTCTTCACCAAATCGTCAAGCGACGACGTTAAACTCAGGTCTCTATCGACGGTTGAGTGGCAACCTTAAACCCCGATTTTCACCAAATCGTCGAGCAGCGACGTTAAACCCAAGTCTCCATCGACGGTCGAGCGATGACCTTAAATCTCGGTCTTCACCAAATCGTCGAGCGGCGACGTTAAACCTAGGTCTCCATCGACGGTCGAGCGGCGACCTTAAACCCCGGTCTTCAACAAATCATCGAGCGACGACGTTAAACCCAGGTCTTCAACAAATCGTCGAGCGACGACGTTAAACACAGGTCTCCATCGACAGTCGAGAGGAAACCTTAAACCTCGGTTTTCACTAAATCGTCGAGCGACGACGTTAAACCCAGGTCTCCATCGACGGTCGAGCGGCGACCTTAAACTCCTGCCTTAGAAGATCATCTAACGGAGACGTTAAAACCCAGAGTCGAGCGGCGATTATAAACCCCAGAGTCGAGCGGCGACTATAAACCCCGGAGGTATGATCCTAGCGAATCTGTCAATAACGAAAGTACGATTGTAACAACCGATCGGGACTATACAGCCAAATACTAGCCAAAAGACGAACATATGAAAAAAAATCACAAAAAGATTTCATTGATAATAAGTCGAACACTGCCGAGCGGCAGGAATACATTTAAGGCTTCCAAAAAACACTCCCTACAAATCCCTCACTCACTCGATATAGTCAAAGGCCTCGTCGGGAATGGAGTCGAGGAGCTCGACGCGGTTGACATCACTGCCAGACAGGGCGTCGGAGATGTGGTCGTTCGCCTTCAGCTGGCCGAGTGTCGCGTCGATGGCCAGCTCAAACGATCGGACAATCCGATTGGTCACCTTTTCTAGAAATTGGTCCGAGCGGAGGTATTGTTGTCTCAGGACCGCGAAGCGGCCCGGTTTAGTCGCCTGGTAGGCTGTTAGTGCAGCACGGGAGGCCTCCAAATCCTCTTCAAGGCGCTTCACTTGATCTTGATGCTCCGCCTCCTTAGCCGAATGACTCTCCCGCTCGGCAACCAGGGAGTTCTCCGCATTCTTGAGCTTCTTGGTCAACTGCCGAGCCTCCTTATTTTTCTGTTCCAGGTCGGCGATGGCCCGTTGTTTTCTTGTGGAAGCCAGATCGAGTTTCCGATCGTAATTCTTTAATTGCACCTCAATCTGGCCCAGCCTACTAGCCTGGTCAGCTGACTTCTGCTACTCGGCTGACAGAAGTTGTTGGGCCTTTTCCAGGTCGGCCTGTAGACGAGCGATCGGTAGCCCTGGGAGGAGGAGGCTTCTCCGAAAATCTAGAGCTTCTTCAGCTCGTCCTCCACTTGAGCCAGCCGCTGGCACATGGCAATGTTCTCCACCCAGAACTGCAAGCAAGCATTAGTGTTGATCAGAGGTAATTCATAAATTGATAGTTGAGAATACTAACCCCGGTGGACATTTCCAGATGACAATCGACGAGCGCAACAGGGGGTTTCACCGCTGCTCGTGCCCTTGCTTACTCCCAGATACGAGTGAGTTGACCACGAATATAGACTTGATGCTAGGGAGAGCTGGGCTGGTCGCCCGGCGCAAGAAGGTCCTCCGTCGGTAAGCGAAGAGTAGCGGTGATGGATCGTCACCCGCTCGGCGCCGATTGATAAGAGGTTGTCGGGCCGGAAGCTTGGACAGGGGGGACTGGAAGAATAGCGGACCGTGTTACCTTCCGCCTGGCCGGAGGCAAAGAAGTGATCGGCTGAACGACGAACGACTCTGGTAGCTCAGCCAAAGATGGAATCCGGTCAGAAGAAGTAGCCTCCACTGTTGCGGGAGCGGCTGAAGACGGGATGCCTCCCCCCGTGGAAGCTTGTATGGCCGAAGTGGCGGAGCGGGAGGGCACGTCCGTTCGACGTCTCTTGTGAGTACGCGGTACCTCATCATCCGAGGACCCCGAACCCTCAGTATGGACGGCGGGTGGCACTTCTTGGACCGGCCGTGGGTCAGCCGCCCCTCCTATGCTGGGCGCCCATTCGGCTGCCCCCTCACCCACAGTTAGGGTTTCCCTAACTGTACCCTCCTGTGAGCCGACGGGGGTCAAGCAGAGCAGCTCTATCTCCTTGGCTGTAGCTGCTTCAATCTCGGCCTGCTTGGCCTTCATTATGCCGGCTGCCCGAGCGTACATCATGATGTCGGCTGCAAAAGAAGAAAAGAATCAGTTAGACTCAATGGAAGAAGGTTGAGAAATTTCATACCTAGGCTGCTCAGGAGCTTTATTCGGGTCGGACTCAGCCCGAATATGTACATCATGCCCTCCGACAATAACTTATGGATGTCGAACTTCAGGCCGACTAAGATGTTGGCAGCATGGAGGTAGTCCAGTCGGGCCTTATACTTCTTCAAGTCCGGTTGAGTGGGAAGCCCGAACTGCCATTTAGTCCGGAAGCTTGGCCTTTCGGGGAGTCTCAGAAAGAAGAATTACTCCTTCCAGTGTTTGTTGGAAGTGAACATTTTATCAAAAAAGACCAGACCGATACGAGATTGGAAAGGGTAAGTGCCCAGCTCGGACTGTTTGGGATAATAGAAGTAGTGGAAGACCTGAGGGGTCAGTGGAATGTTGTGCACTCGAAACAACACTACCACACCGCACAACAGGCGGAAGGAGTTAGGGACAAGCTGGGCGAGCGGGATACGGAAGTAGTTGCATACCTCGGTTATAAAAGGGTGGACGGGAAACTAAAGGTCGGCCGCGAATTGGTCTCGGAAGAAACTATTGGTGCAATATTCCCCAAGTCAAGGTTGACCGGTTTGACTGAGCTTGAATTGAGTCAAGCTCGAGTCTTGATGTTGTGATTTCGATGTTTGACAATACATATAGTCAATACATGAAGATTGCAGGTTCATTTGTTCATGTGTGAAGGAGAGTCAAGTAGGTCAAGGTTGATTGGATACTTGACGGGGAAAATCCTAGTGAGTGAAGCCATGTGAAAGTCCTAACTGGGAAGTTAGGCAATGAGAAATCCTAGTGAGTGAAGCTAGGAAAAGTTCTGGTGAGTGAAGTCAGACAGATGGAAAGACCTAGTGAGTGAAGTTAGGCAGAAGGAAATCCTGGTGAGTGAAGTCAGGTGAAAGTCCTAACTGGGAAGTTAGGCAATGGGAAATCCTAGTGAGTGAAGCTAGGAGAAAGTCCTGGTGAGTGAAGTCAGGCAGATGGAAAGACCTAGTAAGTGAAGCTAGGCAAAAGGAAATCCTGGTGAGTGAAGCCAGGTAAAAGACCTAGTGAGTGAAGCTAGGCAGAAGGAAATCCTGGTGAGTGAAGCCAGGTAAAAGACCTAGTGAGTGAAGCTAGGCAGAAGGAAATCCTGGTAAGTGAAGCCAGGTGAAAGACCTAGTGAGTGAAGCTAGGCAGAAGGAAGTCCTGGTAAGTAAAGCCAGGCACGAGGAAATCCATATGGATTGAGGCTGATCGGACATCTGGTGTTGGAAAGTCCAAGTAGGTCAAAGGGATTGACAGGATCCTTAGCACGAGGAGGAAAGTCCAAGTAGGTCAAAGGGATTGACCGGATACTTGGCACGAGGAGAAAAGCCCAAGTGGGTCAAAGGGATTTACCGGACACTTGGTTAGGGTGTCCTAGCAGGTCAAGGGTGACCGGATGCTAGGCACGATGAACCAACAGGTCATGGTTGACCAGATGTTGGTTTAGGAGGATTTAGACTTGATTTTAGGAGAAATTATGAGCTAGATCGATTAGTCGATCGATTGGCTCATGCCCAATCGATCGGCCGATCGATTGGGCGAGTCTTCGCGATAAGCCTCCTCCCAATCGATCAGTGGATAGATTGGGACAAGTGCGCGATCGCACAGAACAACGCTGGATCGATCGGTTGATCGATCTAGAGCCCCCAATCGATCAGTGGATCGATTGGGAGCTGCGATTTCACGCGATAAGCCCTGGATCGATCAGCCGATCGATCCAGGCGTTTTCCCAAGAGCACAGAGGCGCTCTGGATCGATCGACCGATCGATCCAAAGCCTCCCCGATCGATTGGGAGCAATCCAATCAATCAGGATCCGACCGTTGGCATCATATTTAGCTGCAGGCATTCGATTCCTTCGGTACAACTTCTATATTTCATTTCAGATCTTCACAGCAACTCCACAGCTTCTCCACAAAGTTCAGATCGCCAGTTCTTGAAGGTTCTTGGAGGTTTTTCCAAGTCAAGAGGCGGATCTACAGCTGAAGAAGAAAGTTAGGGTTAGGGTTTCCTTGTGCAAACGTGTAAGCTCTTGCTTGTATTTTGTACCCTTTTTCTTTCTTCTTGTAGTGTGAACTTGTAGGGCTTCTCCGCCTTCGGTAGTTACCGAAAAGGAGTGTTTTATTAGTGGAGGGTGTGTGAGTGCGTGGATCCTTGAACTAGTCACCTCTTCTTGAGATGGATACCAAGTAAATCCTTAGTGTTAGCGTTGTGTTTGTTTTCTTTGTATTTTCCGTTGTATATCTTTGAAGAAACAAGCAACGAAGAGCACGACGAGCAGACCGAGCTATTCACCTCCCTCTAGCTACATAATCGGTCCCAACAGAAATAAACTGTGCCGATCGGCGGATCATTGGGCCGGTCGGACAGGGAGGCCATGACTATTTCATGGTCGGAAGGGAGGTTAAAGGCATTTATCAGGCTTGCGACGTCGCCCGCGTCGAACCGAGTCTCCATGGCATTATACCAGAGATCGGGAGCTGGGTCGGAAGGCTGAGAAGAACTCGCTATTGCCGCGAAACTGAGAAGCAAAGAGTTCGACGGACAAAGGGGGAGAAAAACGCAAAACAGACGTTGGACAAACGCTGGAACAATGGCGGAAAAGGAGCAACGGAAAAGTAGCAATGGAGAGGGAAAGCTTACAGGCGGAAGAGGACCACCGCAGGAAACAGTGGATCGTCGTCGCAAAGAGCCGAGGTTCGCCAGAGCAAGCAAACGCACAATCGCTGGAGCACATAACAGACGCAAGATGATGAAATAGAAGCCGACACCGCGACTTTATAAAGAATGGCTCGGCCGACTGGAGTCATCCGATCAAGGGCACAGGAATCAAAGCGCACATCCAGCCGTTGAATTCGAACTGCCAAACGTCATATCCGCAGCTGTCACCTCGGACATGCGACGGCTGCGGCAGCGACACCTGGCGCCTTCCCATAGGGCAGCATTTAATGGGTGTGGGCACATGCTTGACCTTAATGGGGGTGATTTGCACATTTTTCGAGGAAATTCAGACTACGTCAATATTGACCGCCCGACTCGTGCCCCTCCGAGAATGATGAGGAAAAAAACATCCAAGTACAAGGGCTCAATGCGCCGACCGGCAAAGAAAGATCAGTCCTACATGGGCCGATCAGGATTCAACCCACCCATTGGTTGATCGGCCAATCGGTCACCAGGTTACTTGTCTAGTCAGTCGGACTTGCAGTCTCCTTCGACTAGACTTGAGGGGAAGGCACGTGATTCGGTGGTAAGGTAGGGCCCGCCCGATAGGAGGTCAAAGTGGTCAATGTCCTAGGTAAGCGTCCGATTGGGGGAACTACCTTCCGGATCAGCAGGAAGAGTAGCTGGGCCGATACTTTGACATCTCGGTCAGACACCGAGTTTTCAACGCTCATAAAGATCAAAGCATGGAGGGACGAAGGCTGAGTGGCCATCCCGCTCGGCTAGCCAGTGGGCGCTGCCTCGACCTGGCAGACGGGGCTCCCTCGCCCGACAGGTTGGAGCCGGACAACAAATCATGGGTCGAGCGGACGCTCGGCCCGGCCATTGTATCACCCAGACGACAGACTGGTCGAGCAGCTCTCCTGCCCGGCCCAATAAAAGATAAAAAAGGCAGTTAGCGATATCTTCCTAGGGGCCAGTGTCATCGACAGGCGGCATGGTCAGACAGAGAATCATATGGTGGAAGCTTCCACTGTCACGTTAGGGATATGCTCGGGTTGTTAAGGTATGACGTTAGACACGCTTTTCTGACACGTCATTTTCAGGTATGCTTTGAGAAGCGTGCACACCTCAAGAAGCGTGCGCACGTCTCCTGGGAGCCCTATATAAGGACCCTAGGCTTAGACGGAGGTATGTTCACTATTGTAGCTATAGTTACGCTGCTCCTTGCTTCTCTACTTCATTTATTTACCGTCGGTGACTGACTTGAGCGTCGGAGGGCCATCGCCGGGGAACCCCTCCCTGGCTCGGCATTAACCACTTGTGGTTGCAGGCTTCACTCGTTGGAGGTCCACGTCATCTTCAGTCGACATCTAGTTAACGTGAGCGCCACCTCCTTAGCGTCTGTCGACTCACTCTCAGACAGGATCAATGAAGATACCCTAAACAAGCTAGGTGAAGCCATCTTGTAGAATCGTGAGGTAGAGCTAATATCTTTATCTTCAGGTGGCCTTCTGCAACCGGTCGCCTCTCTTAAGTCATTAGATTCTAGCATGCCTCTTAGCTTCCGACATAAAAGGCGTTGACGGAATGTTTCAGCTTTGTCTGAGAGACCAATGGCCGAGTAGATCATTATTGGTACACCTTCATTTTCATTTGCTCAGGGAAAACAATTGATCGTAATTGATCATCCTCTGGTTAACCCCCATTATTT
The DNA here is from genome assembly GCF_018446385.1 of Zingiber officinale. NCBI lineage: Eukaryota > Viridiplantae > Streptophyta > Magnoliopsida > Zingiberales > Zingiberaceae > Zingiber > Zingiber officinale. The sequence goes on from NC_055989.1 coordinate 146,316,333, forward strand.
TAAGGTCGACTGGTTCCTCTCCGAAACCTCCTACATTCGCTCGATAGACTCGGCTGACAGGGCTTTCACCTTCTGAGCAACCTCCTTATCCTGCCAGAATAAGTACAAGGCCCTCATCTTCCACCCGTGCGGCTCCATCGACGAGCCTTGTCCCAAGCGCTTCTTATAGACCACCCTCTTATCTCGCCCCAGATCTTTAATTCCAATTCACCTATGGTCTGCCATCCCAACAGGGAATAACTTCTGCTTCAATAGGTACGTACCCAAAAGACGATCTTTGGGGCCACTCCTCTCATCCCATATGCTCAGGCGGCGTGCGGAATAACACTCGGTGATAAGTAGACAACTAGGGTATAGGCGGTTGGTTGACTGGTGGAATATAGGGCAACACAAGGCCAACCACCGGAGGAATTGGTTGGTGTTCAATTTCTTCCATCCCTATGTTTCATATTCATGCAAAGATTCTCATAGACGATGTCAAATATGATCCTTTTTGAAAGCTGGAGAGATGACACATTGGGCAGGTGGTGGCTGCGAGGTTGACTGAATAAAGACTTTAGATTGGAGCAGGGGCAGTGAATGGGAATGAAGATCCTCTCTGCGCACACTCAAACATGCAGACAAATGTCAGTGCCAAAAACTAGGGAAGGGGATCTAGCGAAGGTCCTCCGACAGTCAAGTCAGTGTAATACCCAAGTGGGAAATTGAATAGAAGATATGTAGCTAAGCATGTGCGTAGTGAGAATGTTTCAAAGCATATTAAAGAGTACTAAAGCATACTTTATCATCGGAGAGAACCTCCTTTATATATCACCTTTAATACACTCCACAATCATGAGGTGACAGAGAATGTCGGGTGTCATAAGCTATCAAATAAGGAAATATATATTCTGGGAGGCGTATAGTCACTGCCCGAGAAATCTTCCGTTACCTGTGTGCACCCTTTTTGTAACTGACGCCATTAATGAGACGGTTGAAGGAATATGCTGTCATAAAGTCTCGGCTAATGAAAAATGTAGAGTCACCTTCAAGAAATATTCTATTAAATGCTCATTTACTAACAGAAGAATATTCTCTGACAAACAGTTGTTCGTGTTTGAAAAATCGTTGCAATTCTCCAACAATGTGGCCCCTCGAAGATATCTCGGCCAGATATTTAGCCGACCGGGTGTATATATGAGAGCAGAGTACTAAGTATGGTAGGACGTTTGACTATTAAAATCGTTTGGATATATATTGTGTAATGTTGGAGATCTCATTATGAAGTAATGGAAAACTAAGTCTCCTAGGTTTAGATGGTTCTTAAGATCGACCAACATATGCAAGGATACTTGTTTCTGAAGAATGGAGAATTGAGCCCCCGAGAGGCCTGATCGGTACTTTCATCCAATCGTCTTTGTACTAGAAGGCTTGTCTTTAAAGTGATATTTGAACTCTGAAAATTCGGGCAGGTTTCTTCTGAGATTTGCCTTGTATGTTTACTTGGCGAAGATAAGGATACTGAGCCTTATAACTCTAGTCAGTTGTTTATCCGGCCGCCTATATACAGGAGGACGGGAGAATGAACAGTGAAGACTCGTATGTTTAACCGGTTGTATACTAGACACTCAGAGCAAGGTGCTAGGTCCCTGGGTCTTGTCTGAATCTTATTCCTGGCCGACCCTGTGGTCGGTCGGGACATTCTTGAACCCGAATGGATGATGGCTAGTCAGGTATATACGTCTTATGACAAGCGGAGAGTGCTAGACTCCTTTGGTCTGACCGACCTACTAGTCAAGCTTCCTTATACTAAGGGCCTTAGTGCTAGACGAGGAACTAAGGCTTGTTACGAGTGGCCCCCTAACTGGTACTTTCCCTTAACTTGGACCATCATTTCACCTTAACTTTGACTATTATATCCCCTTTACTCTAACTACTATGTTATAACTGGGTCTATCCGTAACCGTTCGTATCAAAGGTCGTGGATCTTTTGATAAGATTGTGATAGACATGCACAGTGCACACGAGATTTTATAAAGTAAATTGCTTCCCCCCCTCTGACAGCACACCCCCCTCTCTCACCCCTGTTAAATGACTTTTTTACCCCTCCCTTTAAAATAACAAGTTATTTTTTTTTTTTAATTTTATTTACTTTCTTTAGTTTTATTTTTTTTAAATTTTATTTACTTCCTTAGTTTTATTTTTTAAAATAAATTTTATTTATTATTTTCTTCATTAATTTTTTTTTTATTTTTTATCCGTATTTTAATTTTAAATTTTTTATAAATAATAACACCTAAAATCTATTATTTTAAAAAATAAAGATTATAAGCTATCGAATTCTCTATCCCAATATCACCTGTCCCCGTGTCCCCCTCATTGCCCCAGCCCATCGGCGGCGGCATCGCCGGAGGCGTTCGGCCGTCGCCCCGATTAAAATTATATCCTAGGGGGAAGGTGAATGCGGTCGTCATCGACGCGATCAACCCCGAAATTCGCCTGGATTTGAGTAAACTTTCCTTTGTCGACGATTTGAGCCCCTGCATAAATTCGGCCGAATTCCGACGTTGATCGTCCTGATAGCGACCCCCGGGTTCATCTTCCCCTAGGGTATAGTTCTGGTCGGGGCGACGACCAGAGGCTGCCGGTAGTGGGCTTGAGGCGACGAGTAGGATAAGAGGACAGAGAAAATTAGGGACAAAAGATCCAATCTCATATTACAAAACAAAAGTATGACTTTTTTGTCGAGAAAATACTTAAAATTTTTTTTAAAAAAATGGCACAAAGGTAAATAATATGATGGGACTGGGAAGGGAGTGTGTGCGAAAATCTACTACTAAAAAATAAATAAAAGATTATAAATATATAATAAAAAAATTTAAAAAGAATTAAAATTATAAAAAACTGCTTAAAAAACAAAAATTAATAAATAAAACAAAACAAAATAAAACGATATATATATATATAATTTTTATTTTAATCCATATTTTTATACTATTTAAATTTTTACCAATAATAACTTTTAAAATAGATAAAAAAATAAACAAATATTAAAATAAATAATAAAAAATGTATTCAAAAAATAAAACTGATAAAAAATAAAATTAGTTAAAAAAACAAAACTTTAAAAAATTAAAATAAAAAAAAAACATGAATGAGGAATAAGGAAAAGGATAGAAGGATAAATATTATTCTATTTTGTGGTGGGTCCGAGGAGGGGAGGATGTCAGCCGGGATGAGAAAAGCAGCTATCTTTTATAAAATTGATAATCATTTCTTGATTATAAAACTTTAATCATCTACGAAATTTAAAATATGAGCTTAAATGTACATATATTAAAGTAAAAAGTGAAGTTGTATCTTAATCGTCATCTCAAGATAGTCCCATAGTATAGGTATATTACGAGGAATATGTTTCTTATAGCGACCTTTAAAATAGGAGAGATAAGACACACAGTGAGATATTTACCATCCGTTCAAAATTAATCCTAAAATTTATAAATTTTAGGATCAATCACCCATTTGAATACTAACTCGTGGGGATTCAAATGTGTGTATATTGTGATTTGGTAAAAAATAAATTCTATACTCGACTCTGTTTTCTTCTTTGATGTTTTCTCAGTAGTCTGATGCTCCTCTTTTCTTCTCCAACGACGCGATCAATAAGAATTCTCGTGTTTGAAGGAATTAGAGATAAAAGCTTTTAAACGAGGATTAGTGTTATTTTTTATACATTGATTTTACAATTATGTATACAAAGACATATTTCGTTCTCTCTTTCACTTGCATGCCTATTTATTTAATTTTTCCTTTTCCTCTCCTAAAAACAGAGGAAATGATAGGAAAGGTGGGGCCGAAACAGATATGCTAGGCCGAACGCTGTCGGCCACTTTATTCAGTTGGGCCGAGCCACTTCTATGATTCTATCTAGCCACTCAGGCCCGTCCAGAACTCTCCACTCTTCCTACACGGGGACGGATCCTCTTGTTTGTAAAAATTAGATGAATTCATGATCCAATTTTTACATTGGTGGGGGGCCAGTCTCCCATCAATTCCCTTGTCCCGGTCCAAGAGTGGATCAGGACAAGGTGATCAGAGGATCCGGTTGCTTTCTTACGCACCCAAAATAATCGGTCCAGAGAAATAGAGGGCAGATCCTCTAGACCGTTTTTTACGGTCCAGAGGATGGTCTCTAAACATGTATTGATGGAATACATAGCCCCCATTTATAAATAGGTGGAGACTATTTATCTCCACCAATACATGTTTAGGGACCATATCCTGAACTGTAAAAAATGGTCCAGAAGATCCGAACGGGGAGAAACATTGCTCTCCCCAATTCCAAGTTTTCAAAGAAAAATCGAAGCTAGCAGCTATATATCAAATTAAAGCCAGTTGCGTATCAAAATGGTGTGTTCTTTATCATTAATTATTATGTAATTAGCTAGTTTCAAATGTTGTTGTTCATGTCTCCCTCCCGTCGAAGTAATAATCAGTTCAGTCGCATGGATATATAGCTCTATGAAAAATGTATTAATTTGTTGAGATATACTCTATTTGAAAACTGAATTGGGTCAGGAGCTGATTATCTATCTCTTAATTTGAAAAAAATATATATGGCTTAATTGCTATTGTTTTCTTCGATTAATCAATTCGCTTTCCACTCAAATTAGTTCCAAATCCTGCTCGATCTCTTAATCTTTGAAAAGGATATGGCTTAATTTGTTGTAGGTCCCATCCATCCTATCAAAAGTTCTGCTTTTGATTTCTGACAAACCGAGTCGTTAGTGAGAGATGCACGCGTCAAATGGGCCCAAGGAACGCCGTTCTAAGTTTTCATCACCTGAGGAAAGTAAATTATAAATATTCTCTTTTTTTTTATACTGAAATTTTTTTAGATCCCATCTATCTATTTCTGCACTGTACACAAGAGTTTATATATATATAAAATTAAATAAATAAATTTCAATAATTTACTAAATTAATTAAATAAATTTGAATACTTATATATTTAATTTATTTGTTAATGTTCAATAAAATTTATGAATTATATTCATATAAAGAGGTTCTCACAATAAACACACAAGATTGTAATATCCAATGATTCTCACAATGATTAAAGTATTCATTGAAAATATTTATGCAATATCCAATCTCAATAATCATTGTTTTATATTTTTTTAATAATTTAGATACTAATTAATTCAAATTTATCTATCGGAAAATGTAACGTCCTTGACCAAGCAACAGCAAGCGAATAGCCACAAAGGGATGCTCTTCTCTCTAATGTGTGATATACAAGACTGATGCAAGTATCAATTTGTATCCCTAGTTCAATCTCTAATTACAGTATATTTATATAAAATTTTCCTTAAATAAGAAGTGTAATCATTTAATATTATTAGACTTATGAGTCATCCTTCGCATGCATTTTCAAATTTATCTTGATGATAAATAAAAAATTTCGATAAGCCAAACTGATTGTTCACATTAGATATTATATGATTCAATATTATTTTCATAACAGATGGACTTTGAGTAGGACCAAATACAAGAAAGTTTGGCTCATGGTTATTTAAGGTCATAGAATTTCGTATTACTTATAGATAAGACTATTTTTCTTTATAAATCATTTATTTTGATTTTTTAAAAATACATATATTTTACTATCTTATTATATTATCAAAAATTTAAACTCTTTACTAATTAATTTTTTTTAAGTCAAAATAAAATTATGTTAATATTTTTTTTATATTAAAAATAATTTTAAAACTTATTAATAATTTTCTTTTGGTTGTTTTTTATATAAAAAATATGTATGGTTATGATTCTTTTTAGTTTCATATTTTAGGATTGGCAACACTACGAGTGAAGAAAATTCTATAAAAAAGGTAGATCCGTTATTTTAGTGACCCCCTTAGTGTCAACTCCACGGATATGAAGGGAGGTAAAATATAAGTACACAAGATCAGTACGCTAGAGATGTCATGCGCTCACCATCTGCTACGTCTTACAAACTAAGAAACTTTTATAAATGTTTTGGGTCAGTAATATTAGAAAGTATATTTTTCTCTAAGATGAAGTGTAATATATGTTCTTATTAATTTAATATCGTATATAAAAAAATTGAATTAATTTTTCACGAGAGAAAATCTTATAATAATTTGCTAGAATTTTTGATCCAACGTCGTCCTTATATCATACTACTCCATGAACTTGACGCGCTCTTACAACGCATGTGCACGATGACCATCATCATATACATAATGAATTTGTCCCAATTTATTTACTTATTTTATGTCGTACTTATAAGTGAGGTGATGTTTTAGAGATATTGGAGATACTTCATATGTCAGCAAATTTACTATCTTTTCATTTTGAATGTTTTTTAGAATTTTAAGATATTATTATTCTGTCTTTCCCTCATCCTGAGAATTTGACTACACTATCATAACAAGACAAAGTGAAAAAAAAAATCCTTAATGCACGTACAAATTTCAGTGGACTTTTCTTCTTGTTTATTAATTACCTTTTCTTTTTTTACTTTTAATGGAAGAGTTTTGATATTTTGGGCATCTTAATTTGCAACATTTATTTTTTTTATTTGATTTTTGTTTTTTATTAAATATTGTAATCCAACCCTTAAAAATTATTGGCACAATCGTCAGTTTAAAAAAAATTAAAAAGAAAAAAATGAACGCCCAGGGTAACATCTGGCTCTAATTGGAATTGTTCTTAAAAAAAAGTTGTACCCCCACAATGGTAAAAAAAAAATTTGAAATTGTTCTAGATTTCAAGCTATAAAGGTCTAAATCCCTTCGCATCTAAATATATAAGAAACTTTTAAGGATAAACAGTCCAAATCCAATGACTACTAATTTCGAACTGTTCTTCACACTACCGAACATTACATATATGGAGATAATACATGCACTCGAATATAATTTAATAGAAAAAGGACTGAGGCATGTCTCACGCAACCTCATGCCTGTCACTCACCAACACACAAAAGTATATTTAATTATATTATTAGTCGGAACTTACTCACTTAGGGAAATCTATCCGATCATGAATGTTTTGTAGGCCGTGTACAAAAATGTAGAACACTAGAAAATATTCACGGCAGCTTCCGTTATCCTCTTCCTTCGGTAGAACCAGTTAAAATGCAGCGTTATTAATTTCCATGGCGGACTGTTGGCTTGATGGGGGATGTCGTTCCTGGAGTTTGAATTTTAGTAAAATTAAAATAAATATTTTACTTATATATTAGTCATTATTCTAAAAATTGATAATCATTCATGATTTACATACTCCGTATTAATTCTGAAATGAATTGATAAGAATATCTGAAGTAAACGTATTTATTTTTTATCATCATCTTGATGAGAGATGTCGATGACGAGTGAGGTACAATCGTACAGAACTTACCCACGCAAAGGGCCGGTGCAACTAAGAGTAACGCGTGCATTTGCAATGCCTTCCTGCGTTGATTAATCTCAATTAATTGATTAAATCAATCAATCAATCATATAATTCGTAAAATTAACTAATTAATCAATCTATTATAATAATATATATTAAATTAAACATCTCTACAATCCATAATAAAAATAATTATTTCTTAAATATTTTTACACGATTAAATATTTATTTTCAAATAAAGCCAGGTGCCAGCTTCGGATGTAGGCAGGCAGGCAGGCGATTTTTGATAGGAAGAAGAGTCCAGACGGGCCTGATCTATGGGTCGGGCCAATGCTAAATGGGGTGCCCCAATTAGATAAAGAGGCCACTAGGCCGAAACAATGCCTAGCCCAGTAGATCGGTTTTGACGGCCTCATCGATCATGTCCATGGGGGAAATAAAAAAAGGGACGTTCTTACTAATCATATCTCTAATTATTCCAAACACGAGAAATCTTACTAATCACTTAATTGGATAAAAAAAAAATCCCAATTAATGTTATTGATTATCACTGAAGTTTGGCTTAGTCTATGGAATGTTTTCATCGACCACCAGGATTAATCGGGAAGAATGCATAGTGGTCAGCCCAAACGCCTAACATTATTTAGCTGCGCGTCTCATTTGAAAAAAAAAACCTACAAATATATTATAATTGGAAATCAAATTATGAATATCTAGATGATAACTTAAATATCCTATGATGATATCAGACTCCGAGATAAGAATGAGAAAACAGAATTGATGATACAAATTACGATGCAAAATCACTCTTTTACATAACACAATATATTTTTTATTCTTCCATCAGCCAATTCTTTTCTCTCTAAAAATGCTGATACTTTAGATCCAACGGTTGCTATAACATTGTTTTGCTTATATATTAGATCCAAGGTTACGCTAATCTTCTTTCAAAATTTCTTATCTCTAATTCCTTCAAACACGAGAAATCTTACTAATCGCATCATTGGAGAAGCAAACAGAAGAATGAGGATGGGAAAACATGGTCGAGAATTGTTTAGGTATTTTAAATTGAATTATCTTTATGATAATTAAATTTAAGTAAGGGGATTTTTTTTTCGAGTTTGAAAAAAATATTTTTGTGTCTATTGATTGCTTATGTGTTATTAGTGTGTTAGTTCTATCTTACGTTGAATTGAATTAGTTTGTCGGTTTTATATTGATTTTTTTAAAAAAAATTTAAATGACACATGTAGGAAGAAATGAGCTAAGGGAGACTATCTAGGAGATAGTGTACAATCATGTTTATGGAGTTTATGGAATGAAGGAACACATTAGGAGATTCAATATTTTATTTTGGAAACTTGAGGGCGGAATTTTTCTATCCTAGATAATTACTAGATATTTCTATCCTACATTCCACCTCTCCGAGAGGATTATTTCGATGAGATTGAAGAGGATTCAAATAAGGATTTTATAGAGTTCTAATGTTCAACCTATCTGAGTTCAGTACCTTGCTGAGTTTAGAGAGATAGAGATTGTGTTAGGGAGTAGTAAAGATCTATTTATTTTTTTAGAATTGTTTATGAGTTTTAGTTACTCTCATTATTTATTTGTATAATGATGGTATGCAGTAAACAAATTTATGTTTTTTATTGTATGCATTTTTTTTTTTCATATTGATTATATTTTCTTGGTTTAGCTGACAAAAGAGAGATTCAGAATGTATGCACATTAAGCTACAATTTCATATATAAGAGTTACAAATTCATTTCCATCATAAATTATATAAAAAATGTGTCATATGTAATAGATACTTAACAAATTTAAGGTTTTTCTTTCATGCATATTTTTCATGCTGATTGTATTGATTTTATCTTTGAGAACAAGTAGAGTTGTGGGCGAATGATAAAATTATAGATTCTATTAGATAATTATATTTAAATATATTTTGTAATCATTTTATTTTATGACTGATTAAGGTTTTAAATTATTTAATCAAAATTATTGATGTATTTTTATAAGAATTTTTAATGTTATTTTTTGTTAATAAGTTATTGGATCTATGTATATTGAATCATGATATTGCTAACAAAGGAGATGTGGATAGAGTTAGTAAATGTTATTAATATCTAAATGATTGTATTTAAATAATTTAATTAATTATTTTACTTTATGATCTGTTAAGAAATTTAAATCATTGTATCAAAATTATTGATAGATTTTTATGAATTTTTTTATCTTGTTTTTTTTGTTAATAGATTTTTGGACCTGAGTTGCATTGTGAACCATGATATTACTACCATTTTTTTTTTTGTTAAATCTAAATTGACCAAGATATTTAGTATTTTCAATGGATATAAAAGAATTGACCATTTTAGATAAGTTTTGTTTATTAATCAAAAGGAAACTACTAAATATTCTATATGTTGTTATTTTTGGTCGAGGACTTTTACCACTTGCTTTCCCTGATGAATCAGGAAAAATCAACTGAAAGTGGGCATGCTGTTTTAACCTAAAGAATAGGTCACACACAAAAAGAAAAAGAGAAAGAATTTAGGTTATTATGAAGTTTAAATAAAAAGATAGAATTTATAATGTGATATAATTTATAAATAACGAGCCTCAGGCATTATTTACAGGAGATTATAAATAACGAGGTAGAATTATAATATTAAATCGTGTAATTTTTTAATATTATCCCTATTTTTATATTTTTAGTGGGACAAGATTCTAATATTTTTATAAATTTTTAACACCTCTAGAGATAGTTATAAAAAATTGAGGTGGGGCAACTGCCCCAACAAAATTATATGTGGTTATGCCCTTGGTTGCGTGTGTAATATAATACATGAACACGTACAGATAACGGACTCTCCTTCATAAGGAATTAATTTAATTATTTATATGAGATATTGAAATGATAAGAACAAATACTACACTTAATTTTAACCAAAATGTCACCCATAAATTGGGTAAGGGTGCACAAGACTATGCTAAGTTGACGTTCGAAAATCCCAACAGTATGCTTTAGACCTAATATATCAATTATTTTTTGAATACCAATCTAATTGAAAATTCTAATTTGTATTTAAAAAATTAATTCTTTCTATATATTAGGTCAAAATAATATTTAAAAATATTTATATAATCAAAAGAACTATACAAAATATAGAAACTCTAACATATTCAACTTACCTTTATAATTATAACTCTTACATGTTCAACTTAATTAATTTTCAAATCCATTTAATTAACTTAAATATGGAAATAAAAAATATTAGGTTAAAATAATATAGAAGAGTATTTATATAATCAGGAGAATAAAACAAACATATAAAAATTAATTTCATATTATTCTAATATTTTTAGGCCCGTAACGAAGGTTAGACATATTTATTTTTTTAAAATTTGTTTTCAATCCGTGCGTCCCAGATTTGGCATCAAATATATGAATTTATCCTAGATTTGACAGCAAATCTCCAATTTAGTACGAATCCAAGATTATATGTGTTTATTTTATTCTCCCTATTATATAAATGCCTTCATGTATTTTTTGATCTAATATATTTAGAATAGTAAGTTTTTTAACATGAATGTAACTAAATTTAACCTAATTCATGTAAAAAAATAATAATTTAACAATTAGAAAAATTTGAAATAACACGTAAACATGTCGTTAAAATAATAATACAATTATGTAAGTCATACTATCAACTATGCGTAAGGAATCAAATATTTAATGTTAATTTGTCTTTTTATTTTGTTTTTAATTTTTTAGAAAATTGTTTCAAATTTTCAATTACAATTCCAACTTTATTGAAAAAACAACTTATTTCCACTCACTAACTAAATAAAATGGACATCAATTTATTTAATTTTCTCTCATTTTTTAGATAAAAAAAAAATTCAAAATGAATATAATTTTTCATAAATTTAGCACATTAAATTAAAATTTAATATATTTTACTTTTGTTTTCATCTCAATTGGATGAAAAATATACTAGATTATCTTTAAATGATACTAAATTAGATGAAAAATATAATAAATTCTCTTTAAATAATATTGAATTTAGGTAGAATTATATGAAAAGAGAAAAAAATTGTGCTAAATTTGATAAAAAATATTCTCTAGATTCTATTTTAAAATGCTAAATTTAAGAAAAATTATACATATTTTTAGATTTTTTATATATAAAAAAATAAAAAGTAATTAGATAATAATATTTACATGAGAGAGTTAAGCAAATAAAATTTTATATGCATAGAGTGAAAATAAGTTTTTTTTTTTTTGGACATGAGAATATGCAAAGTTATAGTTATGATTTGAAATTTTTAGATAATTTATCGGAAAAATATTTTAAAAATATATATAAATATAAAATATTTGCTAATTTATTTTATATTTTATATTTATTATTTTATAATTCTTATTATAATTTTTTAAATCCCTATGCGTTAGTTCTATCTCGGCGAGGACAGCGGCAACAGAAATTCCCTCTCCCCCTCTTTTCTCACCCTATCCAGCTAGGGGCAGGGCCCGTGGCTGGCCCCGTTTGGGCCAGCCGCGGCAGCCCGCGGGCGCGCGCCCCCGTTTATTCCAGCTTCAGTCGGCCCCATCTTGGCTAGTCACCGCCGGCCGCGGCTGGGGACTGGACGCTGCTGGGGGCTGGGCCCTGCCGGCAGGGGCTCTCGGGCGAGTCCTCGGCGTTTCTTTTTTTTTTCCATTCAATTTAAACATTTTTTCTACCCTTGTCCGATTTGTTCTATTTCAATAGAAACAGCAATCTTTTCTTTCTCCAAATCGGACAAGGATAATATGGAGTGAGAACAAACTAAGTCGAGAGAAAAAAACTAAGTCAGGAAATGAAAGAAGCTGCTAATCCGAATTGTGGATAGATGGTACCATTGATCTCTCAGTTGCAAGAATAAAGTTTATCTCCAATTTTTTGAATTTCTTCCATTTGGTTTCAGGTTCTACTTCTGAATAAAGAATATAATTTATTTCCATTTTGGTGTTAGTAAAATTATTGGATATATATATATAAAAGTCCAGATGTTTAAGATGGATAAAGAAATGAATCACTTGTAATTATGATCGGATCGTAATTTATAATTTGAGTTAAAATAGGCGGTCGCCTGAACACCATCGACGGTGGGCATGCCTACCGCGCTCCAGGCACCGAGGGAGGGGCGGCCTCCTATCGACTGCCCGGCCCAAACTACAATATGGGTGAGATGATAAATCTAGGGAGGTGTCACAACTAATTATGACTAGATCGGATCGTGATCCAATTATAATTATAAATGGTTCATCTCCTGGTCTAATTATTGGATTAGAGGATCTTGTCCTACATATGTGAATAGAAAAGAGGTGGAAAGAAAAGAAACTTCATTGTGAAAAGGATTTTAGTCTCATGTTTAGAGTTTTACGTTATATTAGTTGATTTATATATATTGATTCACGTATATTGATTATGTGAATAAATACATAGAAAAAGAGCTCGGTGAGTAATGATTATTAAATATTGCCTCTCTTTTTTCTATCGTGCATTTCTTGCTTGGCGATGACAATTTAGGGATGAAAAATTTTTAGGAGGAAATTTATTTTAGAGGGAGATATTTGAGAGGTATTAGAAATCATCTGATTGTGCTCAATGATTTCTCTTTATTTGCATGTAGTTGAACCCATCAAAGGTAGACAATCATTACTTTAAGTTTTTTATTTTGTTATTTTTGAAAATTTTAATCAAAGTTTAAGTTTAGAAAAATTACTGAAGTATGAGATTCTGAGAGTGAGATATTTGATGAATTAATTAATAAAATATTTAATTATTTGATTTGAGATATTTGAAAACAGAAATATTTAAAGAATAATGTGAAAAAAAACCACAAATATTTAAAAGAAATAGGCATAAATTTTTCTTAATCATTTTTATCAGAGGTAAGGGATTGATCTTCTAATACTGTATTGCATTCTAATGATCATTCTTGATTTTGCATATTTTGTTTATGATATTATAATATTATGATAGGATATTTAAGTTGTCATCTAGATATTTATAATTTTATCCTAGTTACGGTATATTTATAATTTTTTTTCCAAATGGGACGTGCAACTAATGGACATTGTGCTTCTGGGCTTACTCACCGCGTGTGCTTTCCGATTTATCCTAATGACTGGTGAAAAATTTCATAGAGCCAGACCTATCACCTCCAAAACTAATCAATAAAACTAATTAAATTTATTTATTTATTTATTTTTATTCTGGCATATTCTACTCAAATTTGAGGATTTTAGCCATTGAAATTGTTTCTATTAAAATATGCAAGCTTTATATGGATAAAAATCACAACAAAGATTGCAACGGTTGACTAGATTTCATGTGACATTTATGAAAAATGTAGTGAAGGGTTTCTCAAGGCGTCAACTACTTTAGTAATGAAAAAGATAGATTACTGTCTCTACCTGGGACGAACTCAGCGAAAATCTACGCCTTGCTTACTGCCAAAGTTTCTTTTCCCATTACATTGTGTTTTCAGTTTTCTTCTGCCTTAAGAAACACTTTCATCACACACAATTTAAAAGAGAAAAAAAACTTTATTTGTGCATTAATTATTTGACTTCAATGTACTTTATCGTGAGCTAATGGCGGACAGCTATACAAATATTCGTATATAGGAATTCCATCCCTGGTCTAATACTAAATTTCTTTTATGTTCCTTCTTGATCAAATTTTAATTTTTATCAGCAGAAAGAATTTTATTCCCCTTTAATTTCATCTTCAGAGTGGGTCACGGACTTTAATCAGACTATATATCCTTCTCACATAAGTTTTCATCTCATCTAACTTTTGATTTTCCCTTTTGAATTAAATTTTAAGTAGGAATTTCTATTTTCATATAAGTCTTCAAACTCGAGAGAAATCTTGCTAATCACGTAATTGAAGAAGAAAGACGAGAATGATAAGGATGAGATTCAAGCAAGAAATTTCCCAGCATAGAAATTTCATGCAAGAATTTGGAAGGAAATTTCGCCCAAATGCTCTGGTCAAACGCCAGCTTGTTACAAATAGGAGAGCAAGTAAGAAAGAAAGACATTTCTAGGATTAATTGGCTAGAGACCAAGCGATGCTCAATTTCTCTGAATGCTCTTCTCGCCAACGCCAAGTTACAAAACGAGAGCATTCAACCAGGATTAGAGACCTAGCGGCAGTGAGCGGTAGCTATGTTATAAATGTGTGAGTATTTGAAGTGTTAGAAATGGATTCCAATGTGCATGTGAGTTTAGTCTCATGTTGAGAGTTGAGTGATATAAAGGTTGGTTTATGTTTTATGTATCCCGGCCTCTTGTCAAAGAATGACCCGAGCCTGAGTGATCCAAGTGCTCCGGTAGGTTGAATGTGTTGGTGCAATATCCCTTAGGTCAAGATTGACCTGGTTGACCAAGCTTGAGTCTTGGTTTGGGTTTCAATGTTTGACAATACAAGACTTCGATGATATGGGCAAGTGCAGGTGCAGTTGTTCATTTGGAGAGATTGTTTGGTACAATTCCCCTCTGATCAGGGTCTGATCAGGTTGGTTGAAGAAGAGTCAAGTAGGTCAAGTTTGACCAGATACTTGACTGGGAAGTCCTAACTGGGATGTTAGGCAGTAGGAAAATCATGGTGAGTGAAGTCAGGTGAAAGACCTAGTGAGTGAAGCTAGGCAGAAGGAAAATCCTAGTGAGGGAAGTTAGGTAAAAGTCTTGGTGAGTGAAGCCAGGCAGAAGAAAATCCTAGTGAGTGAAGTTAGGTGAAAGTCCTGGTGAGTGAAGCCAGGCAGAAGAGAAGTCCTAGTGAGTGAAGCTAGGCAAAAGGGAAGTCCTGGTGAGTGAAGCCAAGCACGGGGAAATCCAGATGGGTCAAGGTTGACCAGACATCTGGTGAAAGTCCAAGTAGGTCAAAGGGATTGACCGGATACTTGGCACGAGGAAGAAAATTCCAAGTAGGTCAAAGAGATTGACCGGATACTTGGCAAAAGGGAAAAGTCCAAGTAGGTCAAGGGAGTGACCGAATACTTGGCACGATGAGGAAAAATCCAAGTGGATCAAAGGGGATTAACCGGACACTTGGTGAGGGAGTCCTAGCAGGTCAAGGGTGACCGGATGCTAGGCATGATGAACCAACAGGTCATGGATTGACCGGATGTTGGTTTGGGGGCTTGGGACTTGGTTTTGGGCAAAAACCAAGTCTGGATCGATAAGCCGATCGATTGGCTGATGTCCAATCGATCGGCCAATCGATTGGGAAGGTCCCCGTGACAAGCCTCGAGTGGGCAAGTCACAGAGTGCACAGAACGCCTCTGGATCGATCAGTGGATCGATCCAGAGACCCCAATCGATCAGTGGATCGATTGGGGCGACGCGATTTGTCGCGATAAGCTCTGGATCGATCCACCGATCGATCCAGGCTATTCCAGATAGCACAGAGGTGCTCTGGATCGATCCATTGATCGATCCAAAGCCTCCCCGATCGATTGGGAGCATTCCAATCGATCAGGATCCGACCGTTGGCGTCGTATTAAGTTGCAGGCGCTCGATTCCTTCAGCAGAGATAACGCAGAACTTCACCGATTCATCTCCGATCCTTACAGCGACTCCAGCCACTTCTCCACAAAGTTCTCACGCCAGATCATGAGGGTTCTTGGAGGCATTTCCAAGTCAAGAGGCGGATCTACAGCTGAGGAAGAAAGCTAGGGTTAGGGTTTCTATACTCATTATAAGCTTTTGCTTGTATTTGTGTATCATTTCCCTTTCTTCTTGTAGTGTGAACTTGTAGGGCTTCTCCGCCTTTGGTAGTTACCATAAAGGAGTGTTATTCATAGTGGAGGTGTGTGTGTGTGTGTGCGTGGATCCTTGGACTAGTCACCTCTTGTGAGGTCGATACCAAGTAAAATCCATTTGTTAGCGTTGTATGCATTTGTTTCTTTGTATTTCCGCTGCACATCTTTGAAGAAACAAGCAACGCCGACCACGAGCACGCGACGAGCTATTTGTTAGGACCTTCGGATAGCGGTTAGAGAGGGGAGGTATGAATAGCCGACCCCAAATTCTCGTTTCTTCCTACAGTTTGAGTTAGCGCAGCGGAAATAAAGAGTAGAAACGAAAATGGAAAAGATCAAACCTCAAACGCGACGATATAACGATGTTCGGAGATGATACTCCTACTCCTCGGCGTGTCCGTAAGGTGGACGAATCCTATCAATCCGTCGGTGGATGAGACCCCGGAAAACTAGCTAATAAAAACTCCTTCTGGGTGGAGAAACCTCACCACAATCTCTCTTGCAACAGCAAGATCAGTGTACAAGAAATACAGCAAGAAGCCAAGAACAATATGAATGTAAAAATACTAGTTTGCTTGCCTTCTCGTCGACTGGTGATGAAGCAACCACTTCATGCCAACAACAGCAGCAATTGATCAGTTGGAGTCCAGCCGAGGGAAGCTCACACGAAGCTTCAGTAATGGAGAGCTCAGCAAAGCTCTGATCGCAAGGAACAAGAAGGAGCAAGAGCAACAACCAAGAAGATCATCAGCTTCCCTGTAGTGCCCTTCTTATATGAACCTGTGAAGAAGACAAAGAAGAAATCTAGCCGTTGTGTCTCAACTGCTAGACCTGGACCGATCAGGCTCCACCCTGATCGGTCCAGGGTGGATCTGATCGGTCAGGGGACCGATCAGGCCCTACGTTGATCGGTCCCCAGACTGATCCCAACTCTTACAGAGAGTTGATTGCGATCCCTGATCGGTCTGTGGACCGATCAGCCTATAGGTGGATCGGTCCACAGACCGATCAGCCTATAGGTCTGAATCATATCGCCTTCTAACTGATCGGTCAGCAGACCGATCAGATAACCCACAGAAAGCTTCTGTGTGATCGGTCCACAGACCGATCAGATAACCCAGTGTTTCACTGGATCGGTCAACAGACTGATCCAGATACCCATAGTGTTACTAGATCGATCAGCAGACCGATCCAATTTCCCAGCCTTAAACCTAAAGCCTTCCTGATCTAGAGAACGAGCTACCGAGCCCTCTCTGACCTAGTCCGGAGAACGAGCTACCGAGCCCTCTCCGACTTCCACGTCCGGTCCAGAGAACGAGCTACTGAGCCCTCTCTGACCTAGTCCAGAGAACGAGCTACCGAGCCCTCTCCAACTTCATCCGGTCCAGAGAACGAGCTACCGAGCCCTCTATGACCTAGTCCGGAGAACGAGCTACCGAGCCCTCTCCAACTTCGTCCGGTCCAGAGAACGAGCTACCAAGCCCTCTCTGACCTAGTCCAGAGAACGAGCTACCGAGCCCTCTCCGACCTCCCATGCCAAGTTTCCATACTTGGACTTTTCCCCGTGCCAAGCTCCCTGTTGGACTTTTCCCGTGCCAAGCTCCCTGCTTGGACTTTTCCGTGCCAAGTCTCCATACTTGGACTTTTCCCGTGCCAAGCTCCCTGCTTGGACCTTTCCCGTGCCAAGCTCCCTGCTTGGACCTTTCCGTGCCAAGTCTCTATACTTGGACTTTTCCCGAATCAGGTCAACTCAAGTCGGGTCAACCAGGTCAATCTTGACCAAAGGTTGCACCCACAATCCCCCAAGTTCCTATTCTTGTCAAACATCAAAATACAACTTCTCTATTCTTGTCAAACATCAAAATATACCTCGAGTCAGGTCAACTCGAGTCGGGTCACCCAGGTCAACCTTGACCTAAGGTTCCACCAACAATCTCTCCCTTTTTGATGTTTGACAAAAATCATAATCAAGTTAGGTTAACCCGATAACCTAACTTAGGTTTTCCAATAGTTCTCCAATGTTCTTCCTTGAACATTCTCTGGACATTCTCCCCCTTTTTGACACACATCAAAAAGAGTGAATCAGGGTCAAGAGTTTCTTCCTAATGAAAGTCCCATACTTTTCATTGAAACCCTTAATTTCCCCCTTGATACTAAAATCAACAATCAACTTAGTGATAATCCCATATAACTCATCCTCAGAAATCTTGACGAGTAAAAACTCCCCCTAGAGGTCAACTCCCCCTTGACCATTAGGTAAAACTCCCCCTAAAGGTCAACTCCTTCTTGACCATTAGGTAAAACTCCCCCTAAAGGTCAACTCCTCCTTGAACATTGCACCAACAATATCTTGGAGAGTTTAAACCCTTTAGAAATCTAAAACACCAACTTCCATAGCTGAAATTTCAGACAACAATCGAAAAATCAGCATTTTGGCACGCTCTGATCGGTCACCAGACTGATCAGGCCTCCACTGGATCGGTCACCAGACCGATCCACACTGCCCTGGATCGGTCCAGTGACCGATCCAGACTTCCCTGGACCGATCAGGATCTCCTCTGATCGGTCCACAACTCTCTGATAAGGATTTCTGATTTTTCTCCCGAAATTCAGAAACCCCTAAAAAATTACAGAAAATTCCAAAAATTGTAAAATTTTGAGAATACATTCCTCACAACATATATTATCATGGAAAAATAGTTTTCTATGAAAATAACTCTTATTTTTTAATCTTGATACAAAGTTCGAAAGACTTTGAAATAGCTCAAGGTTAATCCATCTTTGTATCAACTTGCTCAATGATGAATGCTATCACTAGAAAAGCTTCATCAAGGTTTTTCAAATCAATTTTGAAATGATTTTAAACCATTCAATTTAGGACCACAATCTTAGGACTAAATGTACATGACTTGTACACAAGTTTTCCCTATGATCCTCAATTTCGAATTATGCTCATCTAGGTACAAGAACTATGCACCTTGATCCTAACTCATCATCCTAATATCTCACACACATCTAAGGTGTATTAAACACATCCAAGTCAATTTTGATGTGAGATATGGGTTTAGGTCATCTTAAGCTAAGTTCTCATGTATTTTCTAAACAATAATTAGATCTCCATATCAAATTGTGTTTTTATCCTTAAATCAATTTAATTGATCATAAATGCAAGAGATGATGACATGACATAAAATAATATCATAAGTGGAAATACATGTCAATGTCATGATGTCATGGCATAAAGTATGAAACTTAAATAAGGCATGACATATAGCTAACCTAAGTATTATCATGACATTTCAAATGATAATAAGTTAAATATGATGTCATGACATGGCATATGACAAACAATGTATGACAAATAACATATAAAGGTATAGAAAATACCTAATTCTAACCTTCGTTGCCATTTTTGATAATTTTGATCATTTTACCATAAATTCTATATTCCTAAGTGTAATAGACCTAAAATCATATATTAAAGATTTTTAGATCACTATGTGTCAATTAGATTGATCCTAGAAAACTCCTCAAATGTGGTTGGCACATCTTAATCACCTTAGGAATAATTTTTAATTTCATTTTCAAGGCTTGAACACACCTTGAAAATGCTAAAATGCCACCTTTTGCCATGAGTAGGTTAACTACCTATCCAATTAAGGTTGGCACACCCTAAACCATCTAGCGTGAAGGAATCACGCTCCTAGGAACCCAATACCTATTTGAGCTCATTGGGTTCACTAAATATTCACTAGGGATGACTTCCCTAGCAACCCTCCTAATGACCCTCCTAGGCTTTAAAGCCTTGGTCATTTGGGACTCATCAAGATCAACTCTAGGGGTGACTCCCCTTGTGACCTTGGTGATGATCTTCTTAGCCCTAGGTCTTGTTCCATAATCGAATGGAATATTATGATAAGCGGGCTTGACCACTTGAGACTTAGGTTTGTGACCCAAACCTCTCATGTCCTTGGACTTTGATTTTTGACCCTTATACCCTAGAGTTGACTTCTCCAAATTCTTAAGAGCCTTTTCTAAGGTGTCAAGTCTTGACCTCAAGACTTGATTTTCCTTCTTTAATACCTCAAGCTTTAATTTTCCATTTTTCTTTGAGGTATTCCTAGGCATATGTCTAGTTGTTTTGGGATTCCTATCAAGGTTTTCCTTAACCTTAGATGAGTTAACTCTAGGGTTGGCATTTCTAGCATTGTCCTTATCTAGGCTAACATGTTTGACACCTAAACACATGTATCGGTTTCTATGGTTATCATGCTTATCATTATTGACAATTGTAATAAAACTACTAGCATGTGTCTTATTAGAATTGCAAGAATGTGCCTTAAAGGGTACCTTAAGGTTTGCCTTAGCTCCCCCCATAGATGTGCTTGGTCTCTTGTCCTTGTGTGGTTGCCTCCCCCTTGGACATTGACTCCTATAATGTCCCCTTTGCTTGCATTGGAAGCACACCACGTGCTCCTTGCCCTTGCGTATCGGGACTCCGGCTTCCTTGACTTTTGGTGCCGGTGGAGTCTTCCTAATCTTCTTTGGACATTTACTTTTGTAATGCCCATATTCCCTACACTCAAAGCACATTATGTGTAATTTACTTGAAATTAAGTTGCTTGAGTTACCTAGGGTTGAGGATGGATATAAACTCTCTCCTTCATCCCTTCCGGAGGTAGAAGCTTCTTCTTCTTGCTCCAGTCTTGAAGAAGAACTCTCTTCCTTTTCTTCCTTAGATGTTGAGTAGCCCTCAACTTCTAATTCCATACCTCCATGATGTGAGCTACTTGGCTCACTTGACTCCTCTTCATGACTTGAATTGGAGCTCTCCTCATGGAACTTAGCCAAGTTGTTCCACAACTCCTTGGCATTGTTGTATCTACCTATCTTACACAAGATATCACTAGGTAATGAAAATTCAAAGATTTTCGTTACCTCGTCGTTGATTATGGATTGGTGGATTTGTTCCTTCGTCCACTTCTTCTTCTCGAGAGGTTCTCCTTCTTTATCCACCGGAGGAATAAAACCTACTTGTACACAATTCCAATTTACTAGGTTAGTCATAAGAAAATACTTCATTTTTACCTTCCAAAACGCGAAGTCGTCGCGATCATAGAAGGGTGGAATCGTGACGTCTTCTCCAAGTTGATCCATTCTCTAGCTCGTGCTCCCCCGGGTGTTAATCCGACGAAGAGCGACCTCGCTCTGATACCACTTGTTAGGACCTTCGGATAGGGGGGGTGTGAATAGCCAACCCCAAATTCTCGTTTCTTCCTACAGTTTGAGTTAGCGCAGCGGAAATAAAGAGTAGAAACGAAAATGGAGAAGATCAAACCTTAAACGCGACGATATAACGAGGTTCGGAGATGATACTCCTACTCCTCGGCGTGTCCATAAGGTGGACGAATCCTATCAATCCGTCGGTGGATGAGACCCCGAAAAATCGGCTAATAAAAACTCCTTCTGGGTGGAGAAACCTCGCCACAATCTCTCTTGCAACAGCAAGATCAGTGTACAAGAAATACAGCAAGAAGCCAAGAACAATATAAATGTAAAAACACTAGTTTGCTTGCCTTCTCGTCGACTGGTGATGAAGCAACCACTTCATGCCAACAACAGCAGCAACTGATCAGTTGGAGTCCAGCCGAGGGAAGCTCACATGAAGCTTCAGTAATGGAGAGTTCAACAAAGCTCTGATCGCAAGGAACAAGAAGGAGCAAGAGCAACAACCAAGAAGATCATCAGCTTCCCTGTAGTGCCCTTCTTATATGAACCTGCGAAGAAGACAAAGAAGAAATCTAGCCGTTGTGTCTCAACGGCTAGACCTGGACCGATGAGGCTCCACCCTGATCGGTCCAGGGTGGATCTGATCGGTCAGGGGACCGATCAGGCCCTACGCTGATCGGTCCCCAGACCGATCCCAACTCTCACAGAGAGTTGGTTGCGATCCCTGGTCGGTCTGTGGACCGATCAGCCTATAGGTGGATCGGTCCACAGACCAATCGGCCTATAGGTCTGAATCATATCGCCTTCTAACTGATCGGTCAGCAGACCGATCAGATAACCCACAGAAAGCTTCTGTGTGGTTACTGATCGGTCCACAGACCGATCAGATAACCCAGTGTTTCACTGGATCGGTCAGCAAACCGATCCAGATACCCATAGTGTTACTGGATCGGTCAGCAGACCGATCCAATTTCCCAGCCTTAAACCTAAAGCCTTCCTGATCTAGAGAATGAGCTACCGAGCCCTCTCTGACCTAGTCCGGAGAACGAGCTACCGAGCCCTCTCCGACTTCCACGTCCGGTCCAGAGAACGAGCTACTAAGTCCTCTCTGACCTAGTCCAGAGAACGAGCTACCGAGCCCTCTCCAACTTCGTCCGGTCCAGAGAACGAGCTACCGAGCCCTCTCTGACCTAGTCCGGAGAATGAGCTACCGAGCCCTCTCCAACTTCGTCCGGTCCAGAGAACGAGCTACCGAGCCCTCTCCGACCTCCCATGCCAAGCTTCCAAACTTGGACTTTTCCCCGTGCCAAGCTCCCTGCTTGGACTTTTCCCGTGCCAAGCTCCTTGCTTGGACTTTTTCCGTGCCAAGCTCCCTGCTTGGACTTTTTCGTGCCAAGTCTCCATACTCGGACTTTTCCCGTGCCAAGCTCCCTGCTTGGACCTTTCCCGTGCCAAGCTCCCTGCTTGGACCTTTCCGTACCAAGTCTCCATAGTTGGACTTTTCTCGAATCAGGTCAACTCAAGTCGGGTCAACCAGGTTAATCTTGACCAAAGGTTGCACCCACAATCCCCCAAGTTACTATTCTTGTCAAACATCAAAATACAACTTCTCTATTCTTGTCAAACATCAAAATATTCTTGAGTCAGGTCAACTCGAGTCGGGTCACCCAGGTCAACCTTGACCTAAGGTTGCACCAATACTATTCACCCCCCCTCTAGCTACATTTCGGTCCCAACAGAATGACCGTGTGTTCGATCAAACACTCAGGGTACCATCGAGCCTTCTATTCATCAACATCCTCGAGGGATTAAATGGGAAATCCGATGTGTACTTCCGAATAGCCTTGCAGCGCGTAGCCTTGTGTACTTCACTCCACAAGGTTGAACGCTACAGAAGATAACAACCTAACATGAGGTAGTTGCGAGTTAATACCCAAATGGATTTATAATTATAGTCTTGCACGTAATTATATTCAAACCCCTTTTTGCATATCCCCTCCTAGAATATGTTGAATATAAGTGAGTGGAGAAGAGGTGGAAGAGGAAAGATACTCCTTTGTGAATGAGATTTTAGTCCTACATTGGGAGTTTCATGACATGATAGTTGGTTTATATTGATTCACATGCATTGAGGATGTGAACAAATGCATGAGAGATTTTCTTTCACGCTGCAACTCCTACTCGGCGGAGTGCCCGTGATAGTAATTGGGTGTCACTCAGTTCGCCGTGACCACCAGTGCTTGGTGAAGTTCACGGTCTGTATCCTGGGAAGCAGACGACCCGAGTAAGTCTCGAATCACTGTCGGAGGTGGGGCGAATCCTGGGACCGAGCCTCGCAGGCCTTGGTCCGTTGCTCGCTCTGTTCTACCGGTCCCGCTCGGCGATTGAGTCCGATCTGCCACTCTTCAGCACGTAGCAAAAACCAGTCCCTGCTGGCAGTCTGAGATTATCCGCTCAGGTCATCTTGATTATAAGTTGAATTTAGATTCTGAGTAATTTTAAATTCAGCTAAGTTCCTAAAATCTCTGACTACATATTGTAATCCAACATAATATACAAATCTTTATTTTAGACTTGTTTCCCTCGTGATCAAACATGTTTTACTCATTATAGCAAAAAGATGATTAAATTCACGGCTCACTCCATGCATCCTCATAGCTTGTCCTCAGATTATGTGAAGGAAAATGAATTACAGAGTCAATTTATAGCTAATCGTCAAGTGACTAAGGAATAGGAGTTTTTTCGAGAGCATGCATCCGTTGAAAATTAATCTCTATCTTATTATAATAAATATATCACCCTCTAACCGGATACTCTTTGAGAACGCCAATATATTTCACTCATGATCCAAAACTTGACCCACATCCATAAGTTACTTCCTATCAATTTATCATTTCTTTTGTGAACATCTCGGTAAAAATCTATGTATTAAAACTACTGTTCCATTTCAAAATTGCTCCATGTTATAATAGTATAAAAGCAACTTTCTCTAGATTATAATATTTTTTATTAATGTCGAAATAATTTTAGTTAGCTTAGAATAATTTTGATTAAAGTTTTAATTAACATTGGACTAGCTAGTTTTGATTATATATGGTTGAAACGGTTTTGTCAAAATTATTATAAAATAATATTAAAATAATTTAGATTAAGTTGAATAATTTTAATTACAATAGTTTTATTATTTGATCAATTTTGTTAAAAGTTTTTAAAATGAAAAAATAAAAAACATACGCGCTTTTGATATTTTAAAAAAAATAAAATATCCTTGTAATAATAAAACATACTATAAGAATCATAGAAAACAGGGATAAATCATAAAACAAAAAAACTCATTATTTTTTAAAAAAATATATAACAAAGTCAATTTCCCTTGCTTCACAAATCAACTTCTTCATGCCTTCCTGACTTATCGCTGGAACCAAATTAAATGATACTTATATTGAGTAAATGATGACCTATTTGAAAGATTAGTCTGGTAAAAATTTATTTGCCAATCAGCATGTTAAATGATAAGACAAGTTGACTGGCTTACCAAAAACAATTTCCTTTGATTAATATGGTGTTCGTGCTTGAAGGCCTTAATTATAAAAAAATTTGGCTTATTTATTTCATTTCTGTTGCCAATAATTTTCACATATAATTTGTATTGAAACATTTTTTTTTCTATGACGACAGAGTTAGGACGTCATGGGTGATGTCAAGATCATGCTCCATATGTGCCAGACCATTAATGTCCTACTACAATTAGCAACCCAAAATTAATGCCTTAGGTGCGATAGTTGACAATCGTGTTAACAAGTAAGATTGCGGACAATTACTACCGACTACTATTGCTTAGCGAGCACTAGAATCTTGGTGTTCAAGTATGCCAACGTTCAATTGGTGCAACATGTCACTAATGCTCGAGTTTGACCAAGTTGTATTGATGTGGAAGAACAAACATCAATACATAACCCTACATTTTTGCGGTGCCATCATGCGGTGTCATACTTGGAAGAACAAACATTTTGATAGTAGGTAGCAATGTTCTCCGATCGTTCCCAGTTTTTCTCCCCCTAAAAATAACGCCATGGTTCGTCCAGGCAATCTATAATCGTCGTTCTATAATCTATATCGAAGACGTGTCACTCAGCCATGTCCCTAAATGTCCAACAGTTCTCTGATGAAGGAGTCATCGGTGAACCCTCGCCGGAGGACAAGACTAATCCCCAAACTCCACCATCGCCTCACTGGGCGATTGCTCTCCTCGCCATCTTTGTCTCACCCTCCCTCCCCGATTGACCACCCGGATCGGGCCCTCCTCTACGCTGCTAGCACCGCCTTCGCTTGCCTCTCCCTCATCACTGTTGTCGTCCTCAACCATCCCGGCGCCAAGCTTGTGAAAGTGCTGAAGACGATGATCGATGATAGACTTCTCGACGGTGACCCTTGTGCGGCAGCAGCTAGCGAATGGTGTTGGTGCAATCAACCTCAGATCAAGATTGATCAAGCTCAGGTCGACTCTAGTTTGGATTTCAATGTTTGATCAATATGCCAGTAAGAAGTCAAGTAAGTTAAGATTGATCAAATACTTGACTAGAAGTGGAAAGTCTGACAAGGAAGTTGGCAAGAGGTAAATTCAAGTGGATCAAAGTTGACCGGACACTCACTGACCGAAAGTCCAACTGAAAGTTGATAAGAAAAAAGTCTAAATGGATCATAGAGGATTTGACATTTGGTAATCAGAAGTTTAATCGGAAGAGAAAAACTCAAATGAGTCATGGAGGATTAGACCTTGGTGATCAAAAGTCCAACAGAGAGTCCAATAGAGAATTAGGAAGAAGAAAGTCCGAGTGACTCACGGAGAATCGGACACTTGGCATGAGTGAGAAAGTCCTCGTAAGCCAAGATTTATTAGATGCCATAGTCAATAGCAAAATCCTAGTAGGATAAGGTCAACCAGATACTAGGCAGCAATGAAGTCCCAATATGTCAAGATTGATCGGATATTGAGAAATGGAAAGTCTCGATAAGTCAAGGGTGACTAGATATTTAAGCAAAGGAAATTTTGGTAGATTGAGGTTAATCGGATACTAACAAAGACTCGAATTTAGTCTTGAAAAGGTTGAAATCAGGATTATCAATTGATTGCTAGGAAGTGACAATTAATTGGTGAACCCTAAACTTGGAATTCCAAATTTGCTGCTTAAGCAATCTATTAGGGCAATCGATTGATAATTTATTTCCATCGAATAGAAGATTTCAGAATTGATTGGATCAATTGATTGACGGCTAAGCAATCGATTAAGATAATCGATTGATAGAAGGTAGTCAGCAAACAGAATGTTGTGGACAATCGATTGGCTTGTATGACTCACCAATTGATTGGTCGAGTAAAAAAGTCATTTTGCAAATTTGAACGATCCAATCTAACGTGACAATTGATTGGTGAGTAAGACCAATCAATTGTTAGGTGGAAATCAGCCTGAATAATAATCTTATAAAGAGGATTTTGAGGAAGATTCTCGGCGCCAATTCTTGAGGATTTTTGAGCAAAGTGCAGTTACATTTCTAGATCAACAAGAAACATTTCC
Source organism: Zingiber officinale (assembly GCF_018446385.1). Taxonomy (NCBI): domain Eukaryota; kingdom Viridiplantae; phylum Streptophyta; class Magnoliopsida; order Zingiberales; family Zingiberaceae; genus Zingiber; species Zingiber officinale. Next base: position 146,343,359 of record NC_055989.1, read on the forward strand.
AAACAATAAGAGATCAAGCAAAGTAAGGTTTTGATTATAAAATTATTTTCGATCGTATTTATCTTTGCATTCTAGTTTATTGATGTATTCTTGTAATCAAAGCTTGTAAAAGACTTTTACGTTTTAAGTTTCTGGAAAGTATATGAAAAGGAGAAGTTCATATTGAAAGGAGATTTAGGAGTAGGTTTTGGATGAGTTGTCTTAGGAGATGAATACCAAATAAAAGCTCAAAGTTATGCATGTTGAGTCAAGTTTGAATCAAGATTTTTCGCTACGTATTCAAACGACAAGTATGACAAGATCGAGAGAAACGATCAAACCTATTTACCTCCCTCCTCCCCTAGTTTTCACAGGTCCTAACAAGCAGTAGCTAGCTATGTTATAAATATGAAAGTAAGGAAATTTTGTCAGAAGTGGACTCCATTGTGTTATGGCTGAAAAAAGCTTTTTCTCCGACGTAGACCCGTCCAAATTTTAAAAAACGTATCGAAAGTTCGTCCTATAAATCGGGCCTTCCGAAATCTATATCGAAAAGAAAACAAAGCGTTTCGCTATGTCTCTCGATGTCGGTCACTTCTCTGGTGAAGGAGAACTCTCACTTGAGGAGAAGACTGATCGCCAGATTCCACCGCCTCCGCCGGACCTCCCCACTTTCCCGGACGGCCCCCTATCCAACGACGAGAGGGATTACAAGCACGTGAACAAGATGGCCTACAACTGGGCGATCGCCCTTCTCGCCATCTCCGTCTCGATTCTTCTGAAGAACACCCCCCACCCCGTCGACCACTCCGACCCCAACCGGGCTTTCCTCTACGGCGCCAGCATCTCCCTCGCCTGCCTCTCCTTGATCGCCGCCAATGTCCTCATCTACTACTCCGTCCTCAGTCATCCCGGCGCCAAGCTCGCGAAAGTGCAGAAGACTGATCGCCAGATTCCACCGCCTCCGCCGGACCTCCACACTTTACCGGACGGTCCCCTATCCAACGACGAGAGGGACTACAAGCGCGTGAACAAGAAGGCCTACAACTGGGCGATCGCCCTCCTCGCCATCTCCGTCTCGATTCTTCTAAACACCCCTCACTCCGTCGACCACTCCGACTCCAACCGGGTCTTCCTCTACGGCACCAGCGTCTCCCTCGCCTGCCTCTCCTTGATCGCCGCCGTCGTCCTCATCTACTACTCCGTCCTCAGTCTGTCAGTCATCCCAGCGCCAAGCTTGCGAAAGAGCAGAAGAGGATGATGTTCTTCTCGGCGGTGACCCTTGTGCTCGCTGTCTTCTCCCACTTGGTACTCTTTATCCCCTTTCCGCTCTACCTACGGATCATGGAATCCATGATTTTGCTCACCGGATTACTACTTCTCCTAATTTATTTAGCGCACAAATTTAAACTCATATAGCAGCTGCTACACATCGAATTAATTAATCAGTTGCGTATCAAACCATTCAACGTGTTAAAATTATGCTCTTATCAATTGTGTTTGTTCGAGTCTCCAGTTGAAGTTACTAGTCAGTTCAATTCAATTGTCTTTGTTCGAGTCTCCAGTTGAAGTTACTAGTCAGTTCAATTGCATAGATATCTCTCAGATGTATTAATTTGTTGAGATATATACAGTATGGAATCTGAATTCGGAGCTGATTGTCTATCTCTTCTTTGAAATAATATGGCTAACTCTTCTTTTAGGTTTGAAGCTTTCCTTTGGTCTTACATAAAAAAAAAAAGGTGCAAGAGAATCTCGAGCAGTTTCTTTACCAGAAAAGTCAACAGTCAACTAGTCAACTAAATCCGGCTACTACTTCTCCCAACTCAATCCAGATATTTACAGCGAATTCATTGAATTTTTCCTGTGCCATGATTTTTTTTTTGTCAGGTAAGATAATTATTTTTACTTTATTATTAATTTTTAGTTATTTGGTAATTGGAGAGCAGATATTATTATTATTATCTTGGTACATAATCTATTAAAAAAGGGACGGGATCCTTAACCTGTACCTTTATTGGATCAGAAGTCGCTTATTGATGGGATTTCATAAAATTTGTATGTATAATAAGTGGAGTCTATGAAATCGATGTCGGTTGTCCATGAAACCCCCAATGAATCTGCCCTCCCGGAAAAGATAGAACGAGTAGGTGAATAATTTTTGTTCATGGTGGCTTCAGATACATGCACAAAGATTTTATCATACGTTTAAATCTGAACTATTTTAATTAATATCAATTTAAAAATGAATAAAAACTTCAATCGGAAGCAAGCTGTTCATTGAACTGGTCCAAAACTTAATGTATAAAGACATTTTGCTCATGTTTTAATGGACTAAAATCAACCATTTTAAATAAGTTTTGTTTATTAATTAATTAGTCAAAAGGGTCTTAAATTGAATGTCGTCATTTTTCCACACAATTACTCTACACTCGTTTAGTTAACCAGACTCGATTGGGAAAAGATTAATTATGTGTATAGTGAGAGATAATTATTTTTTAAAAAATTTGAGTTGGATTAGTATTGTCCAGGGTTTAGGGCATCCAAGAAATTGAGGACTTGATAAAGGTAGATTCTTAGATTATGTAAAATTATGACAATCCGAAGATAATGAGTTATGATGAGAGATTGTGTGATTTGTAATCTTTGTGTTCATGATTTCAATTAAATAAATTTGACTGAAAGCTTTCGATAAGAAAATATGAGTTCCTAGTTGTAGTTTAGGTAGATCTTGAGTCAAGAAAAACAAAGATGAAGTGGCATTTGATGTTTGTTCAATTCACTAGGATGTTTAATGGACCATCTAAGTTGACTAATGCGACTGTTGGATAATATAAACTTGTTGTATTGGCTAACCAAGTCAACTCCCCATGTATCAATCGATTGAATGTGGTTAAATTGACTAGATTCTTAACAATGTTTTCTCATCCTCGTTCGTCTCTTTGCTTCTCCAATATCGTGACTAGTAAGAATTCTCGTGTGTTTGGAGGAATTAGACATAAGAAAATTTTGAAAGAAGAATAGCGTTATTTTATTATATCCAATTTTTACAATTATGTGTATGAGGTACACATCTCCTTCTCGATCTTTCTTTTACTTCAATTTTTTTTTACCGGCAGTTTATAAGCACACTCAGATTTATAATTGACTAAAAGACACATTATACTTTAATATTTATTAAATGACACATTTAATTTTCTATTCTTCCTATTCTACCTCTCAATCATTTATCTATTATCTTTACTTTTTCTCATTGCATATAATTTTTTTTTCTCTTTCCTCTCTATAATGCACGCATCCTCTCTTCTCTTTCCTCCCCTCTCTTTTCTTTCCTCTCCCTTTAGGATACATGCATGCAAGCATAAAATGAGCATGATGTGATTCCATATCAAGCCCAACGTGGGATTGATATGGAATCATATCAGGCCCGCGAGGTTAGGATTTAATGTATTTCTTTTGATAACATTTTGGTACATTCGGAGAAATTGAAATCTGCAATGGATGATACCGTTGGACTCCTTGCAGTCTCAAACATTCATAGAAACTGAAACGAGCCCAATATGAGGTTTCTAGGTCCATCAGTGGATTTTGATCGAAGCTGTTTAGGGTTTAGGGTTTAGGGTTTAGGGTTTAGGGTTTAGGTTGAAACTGTTTTGTTCGGTCGAAATTCATTAATCGATCTAGAGAGCTCCGATTACATCCATTCCAGGTCCTGTGAATTCCTAAGGTTGCAAGAAGTTCAAATATGCTATCAATTATTTATTTCAATTTATCTGGAGGTATTAAAATATTATTGAAAGAGTCAGCTGATATCTCACATATATTGAACTGATATAAAATCTCACATCCGGAGAAGCCGAAATAAATAACGTAGGATATAGAGAACTCAAATTGGACTCATTTTAGATCTTGTAGATTTCTGAGACTGCAAGGAGTTCAATGGTATCATCCATCGCAGATTTTGATTTCTTCGAATGTGCTAAAATGTTATTGAAAGAAATACATTAAACCCTAACCCCGTGAGCCTGATATGATTCGACCAATGTTGGGTCTGATATTGAATCATATCATGCCCATATTATGCTTCCATGCATGCATGTATTCTAAAGAGAGATGAAAGAGAAGAGAGGGTAGGAAAGAGAAGAGAGGATGCGTGTATTGTTAGAGCCGCCAATTTGGGTTGGGTCCGTCGGGTTGGCTCACCCCGTCAAATAATTTAAGCGGGTTGAGTTGAAATTTTATCAACCCAAGTCTGCCGTGGGCCGACCCGCCTAGGCCCGCGACCCGTGCGGGTCGGCCCGCTCATGCTTGAGTTGCCCCGCGGGTTGAAAAACATATGTAAGCTAAGTTTTAGGCCAATTTATTATATTTTTTTGTTATAATTTTGAAATAAAAATAGTACTTTTCATCAAACATAAGTACTCATTTGTGTTCATTTATATTTAAAATACATGTTTATGTATACATTTAATTGTAGAAAATTTTTTCGAAGTAAAATGTTGAAGATATAAAATATTTTTAAATTATTTTAAAAATTTTTGATGGGTCCGCAGGTTGGCCCGCCAAACCCGCAACCCGCCTTAGAATGGGTTGGGTTGGAAATTTCCCAACCCGCCAAGTTGGCGGGTTGGCCCGTCCCGCCCCGCCCCGCCAAATAGTTAGCCCGCCACGGATTGGCCCGTCTGACAACTCTATGTATTGTAGAGAGGAAAGAGAACAAAACTGCATATATGAGAAAAAGGAAAGAGAAGATACAAATGATTAAAAGGTAGAACGGAAAGAATAGAAAATTAAGTGCGTCATTTGATAAATATCAAAATATAATACGCTTTTTTTTATCAATTTATAAATCTGAGTACATCTTTTGGTAAATTATCATTTTGCCCTTTACGTTTCCTTAAAAAGGAAATAGAAGAGTCCATAACAGATCTATCGGGCTGAATTATGTTGGGCTGGGAGGCCTCGTTATTAATTTGGGTCGAACACTTCTTGGGCTACGCTGTCTCACCTAAAATAATCTCGTCGAATTTTGAATAATTATTTAATTATCTAGAAAAATTATGAAATATTTATATATATATATATATATATTTAATCCTAGATATGTTTTTTAATATTGATTTTTAATATTATTATTATCCCGAATTGATAAAAACAATCGTTATTTTTTAACTGTTTATTTTCTGAATAACATATTGGATTGACCTAATCAAAGAAAAAAAAATCATAGGAGTTAGAATTCTCTGTTTCCCGTATTCTTTAACCTCGTCAGATATTTTATTGGGGTTCTTGATAACCTTAATTATTCATTTAAAATTATTAAAAAAATTTATTTGATTTAAGTAATCGATGATTTCTAAGTAATGTTTCATGCCCTGATATATCAGTAAAGGACGGACATACAACTAGGAATTAGAAAATCTTGAAAAATTGAAGTTTTTGTTGATTCCGGAGTTAACAATTTTTTTTACCTAAAATATCTTCGGATAAGAGAAAAATGTGACAAAAAAGAAAAGCGTAAAGGAAAAAATAAAAAATAAAATTTAAAAAATCTTAAAAAATAAAAAAAAATTTAAAAAATATATAAAAAATAGAAAAACATAAAAAAATTTAAAATGTAAAAAAATAAAAATAAGAAAAAGGTAAAAAAATAAAAAATAATTTAAAAAAGTTAAAAATATAAAAATGTAAAATAATTAAAAAATAAAAAAAAACGTAAAAAAATAAAAAATAAAAAACTACAAAAAAAATAAAAAAACTTTAAAAAACTTACAAAATAAAAAAATTTTAAAAAAAAAAAAAAACTTAAAAAGTAAAAAATAAAAAAAAACCAAAAAAAAATATAAAAATAAAGAAAACGTAAAAAAGAAAATGTAAAAAAACGTAGAGTTTAAATAATAATAATAATAATAATATTATTATTATTATTATTATTATTATTATTATATATAGTTGATTTTGTAACTGAGGATAATATAGTAAAATATTAAATTAAGTTATTCATTAAAATTTTCAAATAAATAAGTTTTTGTTACGTTACTTAGATTGAACCAAATAATATTTGATTATATTTTATTTTTATAACTTTAGTTCTGTAATTATTCGATAATCATATAATTAAAATTATATATGATAATTTTTATCAAATGCATCCTAAGCCCTCTCCGTTTTCAGATTCTTATCTAATAAATATTAAAATAATTATAAAAAATTTGACCACATTAGCCAAATTCTTTCATCTCTAATAAACTGGACCTTATATTTACTGGATTTAGCGAATGGGAGGATTTGTTTTCCACAGCGGCAAGGGAGGAGGATTTGTTGGATTTGATAATGATCAAAGATCAGTGATCGGAAGGGAGGAGATATCAGGATTTGGAGCTAAAGCTAATTTGAACTAGGGGAAAGAGAATTAGTCAACGCAATAATTTACGGCGCTTCGGATTTTATCTTTCACTGCTACACTCTGTGGAAGTTGCGAGAAGAACCTGCAGTCATGGGCCAAACTGAATGCTTCAGGGCGTCGAACAATTAGGCGTGAAAGATAAAACCCCAAAAAAAAAAACAAAAAGCTAGAAGAAAAGAATAACAATTAAGCCGTTTTCATTTCAAATGAAAGAGATATAAGACAGAATCATTCAATATACTAGAATGTATCTTGTTTAATCTGATAATTTGATCTGACTGATGATTTTATTTGAAATCGTGGGAGATAGTATATTAGGTAAGTAATTTTGATGTTTACTGTGAGAAGACTATGAGAGAGAAGTAGAAGGCGCCGAGCAATCCTATGTATTAAAAAAGAGAGTAGAGCAATGACAGAGCCAACCCCGACGAATTACTCGAGCTGATGTGGGCCACAAGTTTTGATGTCGACGTTGTCAACGCCGTCGCTCCGGACTAGCCGCCGATACCAACATCATTGCCCCGGGCTAGCCGTACATTTTCCTTATTTTTTCTCCTTTTTTCCATTGTATTTTCCTTTCTCATGTCGTTGGCTACCAGAGCTACAGCCCAAATAGCCATGAACGTGGCTCCGCCACTGGAGTAAAGGAAAGAAAACGTTAACAATTGGGTCAAAAAATCACTGATGCAGACGCTTAGTCGCTCAAATCAAACCGATGAAAAAAGAAAATATAATGAACAGTAGTAGTAATAAACAATGAGCTCTAAGTGCGTAATGTTATGTCGCGTAGTATACCTATGTATGTAAGTGAAGACCTCTTTATATAATATTACTTTTACTCTATACACAAATCTCAATATGTTACCAAAAAAAGACCAATTCTTCTGACATTTTGACATTTTTCTGAAAATGAATTCGTCATCTCTGTAATTTACAGAATAGAAGCTTCCTTTATAAAGAATACACAAGGAATATTCCTTTATTTCTCTGACACTAGTTATACAAAACGTCAAAAAAGAATATTAGATAGTTAAGTTGATAGACCCTTAATATGCTTTAGTAGCAAATCGACCAAGTCCCCTTTGTAGTCCAATCGGATCTTGCTTGCAAACACGGTCAGGCTTACTTAAGGAATAATGCCACTCTTTGAGGATTCAACCTTCGCTCGGCCTATTCACTTGACCAAAGAGTATGGTCCTATCATGCCGCGTGCCTAGCATATCCAATCGAACTTATGGTCTGATTGACTAGACCACTAGGTAGATACACTTAACTCTGAATGACACTAATAAAACTCGAGGTTTCTTCAGTTATGCGAAACTCATGATCTTATCGGACTAGCAATTTGACCGGCTAGACCACTCGGCCGAAACATGTGACCGTGTTAACTTTAAATGTTAACCCTTACTTGACCTTGACCACAATCTCAATTGACTTTGACTTTAACTTCAAGAGCCTTACATTAGTCACGGTATAATTGGATATATTGAATGATTCTCTTCTACAATAATCAACTAGTCTTGCCCAATTCAGATTTCAAATAAAATATATCTCAACAAATTAATACATTTTTCATAGAGGCACAGAGCTATATATCTATGCAACTGAACTGACTATTACTTGGACTGAAGACATGAACAACCACAATCGAAACTAACTAGTTAGATAACAATGATAGAACATATATAATTTTAACACGCCCAACGATTTGATACGCAACTGGCTTTAATTTGATGTATAGCTTCGATTTAATTTCCTTTTTGGAGCAAAAGTTAAAGTTGAGATCGCTCCATCCAAGCGGCCGTTAATTTCGTTTTTCATCGTAGAGCAGCAGGAGTACTACTGGCATGTGCTCTGTGAAGTGGTAAAAGCACTAACCGGGCGAGCACAGCCGCGGCTACCGTGATCGCTAGGAAGGGAAACCGGTGTGCGAAGCCGTAAAGGAAATAGAGCAAAAGGAACCACTTGGCAGCCGCGGCTACGGTGATCGGTAGGAAGGACAGGGAAGGAAACAGGTGTGCCAAGCCATAGAGGAAATAGAGCAAAAGGATCCACTTGGCAGCCAAAGCTACCGTCGTGATCGGTAGGAAGGGCAGGAAGGGAAACGTGAGTGCCAAGCGGCAGAGGAAATCGAGCAAAAGGATCAACTTGGAGGAGGTCAGTACCGTCTTCTCCGCCTTCGCGAGCTCGGCGCTGGGTTGTCCGGTGCTGGAGTAGTAGAAGATGCCCACGGCGGTGAATAAGCAGAGGTATTCGAGGATGGCCGCCGCGTCGCAGAGGTCGAACAAGTCGCGGTAGTAGTAGGACAGGTTGGGGGAGTTCACCCGAAGCGTGAAGAAGATGGCGATGAGGACGTACGACCAGGATAAGGCCGTCTCGTTCTGGCGTTTGAAGTCGCTCACGTCGGGGGCAGAGGCGTTGCGTTGTGGGGAAGACATGGTGGTGGGTGACGCGGCTTCGACCGAAGGAGGATGAAGCCGTCGGATGGCCGAGTACTGCTTATAGAGCAATGAGAACATTTTCATTTTGCACCTCCGATATGTTTTTCAAAATACACCTCAGAATGTTCGATTCTACATTTTGTTTTGCAAAGGATTTATATAGAAAAAGGAAAACGTGTAGACCAGCACGGTCATTGGAGTCGTCATTTTTCGATGCAATTGGTCTAAGTCGTTTAGTCAACTATGTATCGACAGAGATAATTAATTAATTAATTAATTATTTTTTAAATTGAGTTAAATTAAGATTAGGAAGGAAAATATAAGAAGGGGAAATGTGTAGACCAGCCCAATAAGAATATAAGATAGCACGAGGGAAGTATTATTTATCTGATTTGGCTTGACTTGACTTAGACTTGATTTGGTTTAGTTTTTCTTCCGATCGGACCCATGGATCAGCTCCACGTCGATCCGCAGTTCGTCATGTGCTCTTTCCTCCCCTTCCACTCCGTGGACCAAAGAAGGTGAAACCCATGAATTCCTTTTTTTTTTTTTTTTCTATTTTATTTGTTGAACATAAAAAAGCTTTAAAGGTCCAGTGCATCAATCAAGTAAACCCATGAATTCCGCAATCTCTCAATAAATATCGTTTCTATGAATTAATACGAATCGTTGACTAAAAACACAAAATAACAGGACGAACGATCACTATTTTCCTGCCAATTTAATTGGTCCACACGACTATACTTTGTGTCTATCGTGTCTCATCCGATCACATCATATCTGTTCGGACTAGATTTAGTTCCCTGTCGACTTTATTTCCCTCTTCTTTGATTACGTTGATCGCCAAGACGACGTCGTGTCCTTGGAGATGGAAGAAAACGAAGGGAAAAAAAGAAAAGGATGGATCAGAGGAAATGAACGAGGAACGAAGGCAAAAATGTAATGATCCAAACTCATATATCATTAATCTCCAGTTACGAATTAGTAAGATTATATTCTTGTGTTTGAAAAAGGAATTAATTAGAGATAAGGTAATTAAAACTAATAATTTAGAAAGAAAACAACTAAAATATATATCACTCTATGAAGTTTAAATTTAAACAAATAAATGCTTGAATAAAGATTACAGCTAAAAGTACTTTTAATAAAATGATAAATTCCCTTTTAATTTTTACCCAAATTTAATCCACTTTAATATTTTGACTCAAAATAATTGGTATTAATTTACGTAACCCTGAAGGTTTATGAACAATTTAAGCACAACTTCATTGATCACGTGCCCCTCTTTAATCTTTTTTTTTTTCCCTTGTTCTTTTCATTTCTGACCCCATTCATGGGAAAGACATAACACTCAACCCAAGCAGTTAAATATAAATTAAGAGAGGATATTTTATCCTAATACGGCGCCACGGCGGCTATGTGTATGGGGATAGTTACATACCCAACAAAATATTTTATCTCTATTAAAAATTGATCCTAAATTAAATTTATTAAAATAATCATATCATGTCCAACTCAGATCCCCATTCATGATCCACCCACAAGTTAAGGTTTCATGATCCACTCACAAGCTAAAATCATCACTGATCGTTAGAACACTCTAAATGAAATTTCTCGTGGTCCATATTAAAAATATAAAAACCTACCACCGTCAATAATCGAGGTGTAACTGTTATTGCATAGTTTGCGCATCGATTTAGATGTAAAAAAATAAAAAAAAAAATACAAAAAACTGTATTTACTAATTTTTATAGATTTTCCACATATTATTAGAATCTTTCCAACAGTTGTTTTGCCCGGAAAGCAAAATAAACCAAGATAAGATATTCAGAAGTAGACTAAATAAGTTGTTTTATGATCTAATAAGATTTATTGAGTTGGTATAGGAAAAATCTTAAATGTTTTTAGAAACAAGTCTTAGTGGATTTTAGATAGATGGAAAACTCTAGAGGGAGGTAATCCTAGATCCTAAGGAGTGGTAATCCTAGGTGATGAAAAGTCTTAGTTACGGTTAGGCAGGTGGAAAATCCTATGGGGCGATAACCTTAGGTCATGGGGGGTAGGGATGTAAATAAACCAAACGATTCGCGAGCTATTCGGAGCTCGATTCGGTAAAAAGCTCATTCGTTTATTTTATCAAGCCGAGCTCGAGCTCGATTTCAAGCTCGACAGTTTTATCGAGCCTAGCTCGAGTTTAAGGATATTCAGATCGTGAGCTCGCGAACATGTTCGTTTATAGGCTAGCGAGCCAAAAAAACGAGCCTTAAACCGAGTCAAAAAACGAGCTCTAAAACAAGTAAAAAAAATGAGCTCTAAAACGAGCCTTAAAATGAGCTTTAAAATGAGCCAAAAAATGAGCTCTAAAACGAGCAAAAAACGAGCTCTAAACGAGCCTGAGCTCGCTTAACGAGTTAGGCTCGTTAACTTTGATAATCGATCTAATAACGAGCCGAGCTCGAACTGTTCGCGAACTTGATAATTCTAAAACGAGCCGAGCTCAAGCCTTGCGTGATAAAAGCTCGATTCAAGCTCGAGCCGAGCTCGAGCCCGAATATAACTTAAACGAGCCGAGCTCGAGCCTAATACTGTTCAGCTCGATTCGGCTCGTTTACATCCCTACTGGGGGTGGTAACCCTAGGCGGAAAGTCTTGGTGGATCCAGTGCTTCAGGCAAAATCCTAGAGTCAGGGACTCTATGTTGAAATCCTGGTGGTCGCGGACCGAGTGGAAGTCTGGATAGGTCGTGGAGCGGACGTCCAGTATGAAGACCGGAAGCCTCGGGCGCTGAGCAAAAGTCTAGTCGGTCTGGAAGATCGGTCTGACAACAGGTAACTTCTCCTGAGAGGAGTAAGTGAGGACACGTTCCCTGAAGAGGGAACAGTAGACATCGGTTTGACCTAGAGTTTCGCCGAAACTCAAAGTCAGAATTGGACAGTCTGAGGCTGTCAAATATCATATTATATATATTATGTTTGCCTGGACTAACTTTATTTTATAGAAAATAAGAGGTTGGAAAAAGCTGGTTCGGGCACTCGGAAGGGATCCAGGCGTCCGGAGTCGGTCCGGGCGCATGGAATCCTAAAATTATCTGCAAGTTAATGTGGCACATGTTGGTTGGCTAAACCACGTGGTCCAAGCGCCCAGGGTGGTTCCATGCGCCCGAAATAGCATATAAAAGTAGGCTTCGACCAGGAACTTCAGAATAGCATTCTGAACAAGTTCCGCTTCTTCAAGCTGCTCAGAAAACACCTCCTTGATGCTCGAAAGCTGCCCTGACGATGATTGCGCTAAGGATTCAACTCTCCAAGTCGTCGGTATTGTTGTATTTCAAAGTTACTTGTACTTCAATTGTAAATCTTGTTGTAACCTTCGATTAATTAGTAATTGCCCATCGAAAGCACTCTCACGTGCGGATCTTAGAGTAGGAGTCGTCACAGGCTCCGAACCAAGTAAATCTTGGTGTACTTTCTCTTGTCTCTGTCTTTTCATTATTCCGCTGCCTTTTTACTCAATCGTTTTAAAATGGACGAATTAGCCATAAGCGCTATTCACCCCCTCTAGCGCTTTTAGATCATACACTTAGTATCAAAGTGATGACGCTTTGAATTGGTAAAACCACCAATCGAGCAAGGGAGGTTCCTTTTTGAAAGAAAAATAGATATCTATTTTTGAAAGAAAAATAGATAGCGCCTTTCATTTTTTCCCTCCAAAATTATTTTTGAAAAATTCATTTTCATCTTTTCACTATTGGTCAGTATTGACAAAATATCACATTTAACAAAATTTGAAATAATATTTTTTAATAATATTTTATTAATATTTTTTCAAAATTAGTGAAATAGTATTTTTATTTTTTCTCCCGTACTACTAATCCAAGACTAAGTCTTGGAACATTGGTTATTTTTTTTGTGCGCGAGATTTCTTTAATGGCCTATCAAGAGGGATATAGGACTGCACACCCTCCCCTCTTCACTAGCGAAGACTTCGGTTACTGGAAGAGCCGAATGGAATACCACATCAAGACGCAAGTTGAGATGTGGATAATCATCCAGATGGGATTCGCATATCCCATCGAAGATGGAGTCCTCGTCCCATGCGACAAATGAGATGCTCCAACAAGAAAAAGGATCAAGGCTGATGCAAAGACCACCTAGACTCTACAATGCGGCATGACAAAAGAAGAGCTGAACCGAGTCAACCCATTTTCAAGCACAAAAGAACTATGGGTGAAGTTGATCGAGCTACACGAGGGAACTTCCGACACGAAGGTAAGCAAACATGACTTAATATTAAATAAACTGTATAATATAAAAATGCAGGAAGGCAAATCGGCAAGCCAACTTCACACATGGATTCAGGACCTTTTGAACGACCTTCATGTAATTGGACAGAAGGTGGAGAATCGCGATGTCATCAGGTATGCGCTCAATGCATTTCCGAGGAACACTTTGTGGGCATCCATGGTAGATGCTTATAAAGTATCCAAGGATCTTTCCTTAATAAAATTAGATGAATTATTTTTTGAATTCGAGCTTCACGAACAAACTAATACTACTCAGGTTAAGAAAGGCATTGCGTTGATTGCAGGAACAAGCAGAATGCAGGAAACAAAAGCAAAGCGTAGAATCGAACATGAGTCCGAAGATGAATCAGACTCAGAAGACGATGACGACAAAATTTTAGTTGAGCTCATAAAACTGGCATGAAAAATCTGTAAAAAGAAGAAGGTGACTCAATTGAACACGAAGGCCAAGTCTGGAGTTACCTGCTACGGCTGCAACCAGAAGGGACACTATAAGCCGGAGTGTCCAAACCAGAAGCAACGAAGAAGGAAGGCCTTGAAAGCAACATGATCCGAGTCCTCTAAAGATTCCGACGAAGAACACGAGCAAGCAAGCTTCCTTGCCCTACCAGTACAAGCATACATTGCCAAAATAGAGTCCGAATAAGAAATCGGAGCTGAATTGGAGACTGAGTCCGAAAGAAGCCACTGATCCATATATGTTTCCGAAGGGCCAAACAATATTATAAGTTTCCTAATTTCTTGTACTAAAATTGATGAATTACAAAATTTAGTTTCATATTTGTTAAGAAAGTTGACAAAATTCAACCTCCGAGTCAAGTCACTCCAAAAGAAGGTAACAATCCTTAAGGAGGAGACTAACCTAAGTTCTTTGACTAAGCTAGTTCAAAATGAAAGTTCAACCCAAGTCCAACAACTCAAGGAAGAAAATTCTAATTTAAAAACTCAAATTAAAGGACTTAAGGACACGTTGGAACGATTCACCATGGGTTCTAAGAATCTTGAATTGATTCTTGGAAAATAAAAGGTCATATACAACCTAATTGGACTTGGATACAAGGCCAAATAAACATTTAGATCATACTTATCATTAGGAATTCGATCAAATAGAAACTTAGTCCAAGTATGGGCCCTCAACTCCAATCTGATTAATCAAGTTGGACTTAATCAATATTGGATCCCCAAGGATCAAATTCATTACTTTAAAGACCTTATCAAGGCTATGATCTAGGGGGAGCTAACAAAAAGACCACCTTTATCATAAAATAGAATTGCTTGATGTTTGCTTTACTGTTTATTTTTACATGCTTAGATTAGGATAGATAAGGACTTAGACTTAATCCACACTTGACTAGTTAGACCTAGGATTTTCAGAAAAGAAATTAAATATTTAATTTCTTTAAAAGTCTTTGTCTAGAAATGGTGGATGATCCCATACCCAAGAAGGCCTAGTACCTCGCCACAGCCTGGAGCCAATTATTGAAATAGATATTTAATTAACTGGCTGTTAAACCTTAGTCTAACTCAAATGTTGACCAATCCTTAGATTGGAATTTAAATTGAAGATTAAATCAACCATCTCACAAAACTATTAAAGTTCCTTGATTGAAAATCTAGAAAAGGGTGAAATGAACCTAGGTTTAAAGTAGTTAACCAAACCTAAACTAAAGCTAACTCAATTAAAATTCATAATTAATTACAAAAGTTTAATTATTTTCAAAATCTAATTAATCACAAAAGATTAATCAATTTCAAAATCTAATTAATTACAAAAGGTTAATTACCTTTTAAAATCTTAAACATTTTTAAATATTAATTATTTTCAAATCATAATTAATTTCTAAAATATTAATCATTTTCAAATTATAATTAATCTTCAAAATTACAATATTGTCAAATGTTTAAATCTAATTAAACTTATATTTTAAATTTTAAAATTTAATATTTTTGAAATCCAAATTTAACTTAAATTATTTTTGAAATATACTTCAATATCATAAATATTTTTTAAAGTTAAAGATAAAATCAACTTAACTTAACTTCATCTCACACAAACTCATAAGCTGAACATGCTTGATAGCCTAGAAAAGGTGAGATGGAAAATCAGGAAAATAAATAATGACTTTTATGTTTATTTTACATGCTTGGATTCTAGAACCCTAAAATTTAAAATTTTTTTTGGCATTAATTAAGGGGGAGTAAAAGGAAGATTAAGGCATTAAGTTCGTCTTTTTTTGTTAAAATATTATTTTTCAAGATTTCAAAGTTTTTTTAAAAAAATAAAGGAGTTAAGTATTCTTTCTCAAAATTTTAAAGTTATTTTTTTTTAAAAAGGTTTAGAATATTTTTGAAAAAGGAAGTTCAATAAACCTTATATGAAAAAGCAAGTTTAAATACTTTTGAAAAAGTTTTAAGTTCGTTTGTGGAAAAGTACTTAACTGAGCTTTTATCAATATCTTTTTAAAGCTAAGTACTTAACTAAGTTTTGATCAAATTTTTTATCAAAATCTTTTTAACCTAAGTACTTAACTAAGCTTTTTATCTATTTTTTTTTAAAAGCTAAGTACTTTACTAAGTTTTGATAAAACTAAGTATTTGATAAAGTTTCTTTTTAAAAGAGTTCATCTTCTTAGCTAAGTATTTTTACAAGAAGTTCTTTTTAAGTTAAATGTTTTATCAAAATCTTTTTCAAACCTAAATGTTTATCAAAATCCTATTAAAGTTAAGTTTTTCTCTAACTCTTTTGCAAAAGTAATTATTTTCAAAGCTTAAGTTCAGCTAAGTTTTTGTTGAAAGAGCTAAGTATTTTCAAAACATTTCTAATTTAGCTAGGTGTTTTTCAAAGCAATTATTTTCAAAAGCTAAGTCATTTTCAATTCTTAAAAATTAGCTAAGTTTTTGTTTGCTACCTTTCAGGGGGAGCTTAAAGTTAAACAGAGTAAATTTTTTTACTATCTTTATATGTTAAACAACCTTCTCTCTACTTATTTTTTTTTTGATATATGTCAAATGGGGAGAGAGAGGTTACAGTTAAGTGAAACATAATTGTTATAAAAGGGGGAGTATAAAGTTTTTTTTTACAAATTATTGTATTTATGCTCATGCTAAAATTCCTTTAATTATCATTATGTTTTACTTAACTTTGAACTAGGTTGCCATAATAAAAAAGGGGGAGATTGTTGGTGCAGGAAGCACCAGACGATCGAATCTATATTTTGATAATGTCAAAGCGTCCAAAGTTATGTTGTCTTGTGATCTAACAAGGTTGGTTGAGCTTGTAGGAAAAGTCCTAAGTGTTCTTAGGCAAAAGTCCTAGTAGATTCTAGACAGGTAAAAAATCCTAGGGGGAGGTAACCCTAGGAAATGAAAAGTCCTAGCTGTGGTTAGGCAGGTGGAAAATCCTAGGGGGAGGTAACTCTAGATCCTGGGGGGTGGTAACCCTAGGCGGAAAGTCTTGGCGGGTCGAGTGCTTTAGGTAAAATCCTAGAGTCAGGGACTCTAGGTTTTAATTCTGGTGGTCGCGGACTGGGTTGAAGTCTGGACAGGTTGTGGAGAGAACACCCAGCATAATGACCGGAAGCTTTGGGTGTTGAGCAAAAGTTCAGTCAGTCTGGAGGACCAGTGTGGCAATAGGTAAGTCTCCTGAGAGGAGTAAGAGAGGACACGTTCCCCAAAGAGAGAACAGTAGGCGTTGTTTTGACCTAGAGTTTCGACGAAACTCAAGGTCAGAACCGGACAGTTAGAGGATGCCAAATTTCACATTATATATATATTGTTTTTGCCTGAACTAACTTTGTTTTACAAAAAATAAGAGGCTGGAAAAAGCTAGTCCGGGCGCCCGAAACCCAAAAATTATCTGCAAGCTAATGTGGCGCGCGCCAGTTGTCCAAACCACGTGGTCTAGGCGCCCAGAGTTGTTTCAAGCGCCCAAAATAGTCTATAAAAGTAGGCTTCGACCAGGAGCTTCAGAATAACATTCCAAACAAGTTCCGCTTCTTCAAGCTGCTTAGAAAATGCCTCCTCGATGCTCAAAAGCTGCCCGATGACGATTGCACTAAGGATTCAACTCTCCAAGTTGTTGGTATTGTTGTATTTCAAAGTTACTTGTACTTCAACTGTAAATCTTGTTGTAACCTTCGATTAATTAGTAATTACCCATCGAAAGTAGTCTCACGTGCGGGCCTTGGAGTAGGAGTCGTCACAGGCTCCGAAACAAGTAAATCTTTGTGTGCTTTCTCTTGTCTTTGTCTTTTCATTATTCTGTTGCATTTTTACTCGATTGTTTTAAAATGAATGAATTAGCCAAGAGTACTATTCACCCCCTCTAGTTCTTTTCGATCCTACAAATAAGTCAATAAATTTTGAAAACATTCATTTTATTTTTTCAACAATCCATTTTTGAAAAAAGTTATCACATATTTTGAAAATTGTTTCAATCTTTCCAAACTACTTTAAAACAATTTTAAATGTTGCAACACTTAGTATTTTAACTTTTGCTTTGGAGAACTTTAACTTTAAATCCTTTAAATTTTTTTTTGGAGAACTTAGCATTTTCAAAAATTTTTTTGGAAAACTTTAAAGTTTCTAAAGTTAGTAGATTTTAAAGTATTTTTAACTTTATTAGCCTTGTCAAAATGCTAATATATAGTGTTTTCAAATTTATTTTGAAAGATGTCTTTAATTTTTTTTTTAAAATTTTGAAATATGCTTTACAAGATGTCTTGAAAATACTTTAAAAAAGGTCTTTTCAAAAGTAATTTTTTTCTTTATCATTCTGAAATGCTAAGTGGTTTCAAAACTATCTTTGAACATACTTTAACATATGTTGTAAAACATTTTTTTATTTTGAAAAGAGTTTATGGTTATAACATTTTTCTTCCCTCAAGTAATCTTAAGAATTATTTTATCGTAAAAAATATTTTCTCTATTTACTTTCCTTAGCACATTTTTTTATATATATCTATTCATATTTTTTGATGAATGCCAAAGGGGGAGGGTTAAGTTGATTAAGTTGCAAACGAGTTTAGTTGATTAAGTTAGCAAACTCTGAACCAAATCAAAATCCGAATAACTTAAACCGTATTATTTGTCAATTTTTGTATTTTTTTTCCTAACTTAACCTATGTTGTCATTGCATCAAAAAAGGGGAGATTATTGGTGCAGTTTTGCACTAATGATCTAACTCAAGTTTTCATGAATGACAAGTAAGTTAAGTTAGATTTTGTCGTGATCTAACCACTTGATTAAGTGTGCAGAAAATCCAGCTAGGTCAACGGGCCGACCGGATAGCTGGTACGAAGTCCTGCTAGGTCAACGAGCAACCGGATGTTAGTACAAAGTCCAGATAGGTCGATGGGCTGACCGAATATCTAGTAAGAAGTCCAGCTATGTCAACGGGATGACCGGATAGCTGGCATGAAGTTCAGACAGGTAGAAGAGCTGACCGGATGTTTAGCAAACTGGTAAGTTAAGGTAAGTCACTGGAGGAGAGTGACCAAGTACGGATGCGTCCCTGTTGAAGGGACAGTAGGCGTCAGTCCAGTTTATGTCCATTTGGGGTCCCTAAGCTGAGACTTGAGTAGTTTCTGATTTTGGGAGGACAGGAACTAATTAATACTGCTTATTATTATTGTACTAACATTTATCTTGCAGGTTATTATTTTGTTTATTGGACTAACCTCAATTTGCAAGACAAAGGAGCACATTTTGCCTTCAGATGAATAATGTCCGTGTTAGGACCAAAAGTAGCTAGAGGGGGGGGGGGGTGAATAGCTCGTCGCGTGCTCGTCGCTCGGCGTGGCTTGTTTCTTCAAGGATATGCAGCGGAAAATACAGAAACAAATACAACCACGCTAATACTAGGATTTTACTTGGTATCCACCTCACAAGAGGTGACTAATCCAAGGATCCACACCAACGCACACACCCTCCACTAAATAAACTCTCCTTTATGATAACTACCAAAGGCGGAGAAGCCCTACAACACTCAATACAAGAAGAAAGGGAAAGAGTACAAGAAATAGAAGCTTACAAGCTTACAATGAGTGCAAACCCTAACCCTAGTTTCTTCTTCTTGCAATAGATCCGCCTCTTGACTTGGAAAGCCTCCAAGATCCTTCAAGAACTGGCGATCACGTGCTTGTAGAGAGCTGTGGAGAAGCTGGCGAGGAGCTGAGATGAGATCGTGAAGAGATGCCGAAGACCACGCTCGCCTGCGGCTTTAAACACGACGCAACGGTCGGATCCCGATCGATTCAAATGTTCCGAATCGACGAGGCTTGGATCGATCCACGGATCGATCCGGCAGCTGATCGAATGGACGTGCGGATCGATCCACGGATCGATCCAGCTTGCGCTGCAAAATCGAATTTCGGCATCGATCGGACCTCGGATCGATCCACGGATCGATCCGTGTTCTTGCGAATAGAAGAGTCCGGATCAATCCACGGATCGATCCAGATCCTGGATCGATCCACGGATCGATCCAGCACTTGATTTTTGCCCAAAACCAAGTCCCAAACCTCCCTAACCAACATCCGGTCAACCTTGACCTGTTGGTACATCATGCCTAGCATCTGGTCACTCCCTTGACCTGCCAGGACTCCCCACCAAGTGTCCGGTCAATCCCTTTGACCCACTTGGACTTTTTCTCGTCGTGCCAAGTATCCGGTCACTCCCTTGACCTACTTGGACTCCCACCAGATGTCTGGTCAACCTTGACCCATCTGGATTTCCTTATGCCAAGTATCCAGTCAATCCTTTGACCTACTTGGACTTCCCAACACCAGATGTCCGATCATCCTTGATCCATCTGGATTTCCTTATGCCAAGTATCCAGTCAATCCTTTGACCTACTTGGACTTCCCAACACCAGATGTCCGATCATCCTTGATCCATCTGGATTTCCCTTGCCTGGCTTCACTCACCAGGACTTTCACCTAGCTTCACTCACTAGGGTTTCCATCTGCCTAGCTTCACTCACTAGGACTTTCACCTGGCTTCACTCACCAGGATTTCCTTCTGCCTAGCTTCACTCACTAGGACTTTCACCTGGCTTCACTCACCAGGATTTCCTTCTGCCTAGCTTCACTCACCAGGACTTTCACCTGGCTTCACTCACCAGGACTCCTTCTGCCTAGCTTCACTCACTAGGACTTTCACCTGGCTTCACTCACCAGGACTTTCCAGTCAAGTATCCGGTCACTCTTGACCTACTTGACTCTACTTCAATCACTATCTTATTGTCAAACATCTAAACCCAAACCAAGACTCAGCTTGGTTAACCAGGTCAACCTTGACCTAAGGGATGTTGCACCAACAATCTCCCCCTTTTTGATGTTTGACAATACCACAATAACACTTACAATACCACATGTAAGTTAGGCTAATCCCATAGCCTCATTCTTCATGCCACTAGGTAATGAAAGCATAAGTTAAGCTCTTCATTCTCCTCCTAAGAGGGCAAACTCCCTCTAGGTAATGAAAGTCTAACTTACTTCCTTTCACAAGCCCTTTCATTCTCCCCCTATTGGCACACATCAATCCCCTATTGATAAAACACATCAACCCATCTTTGGACACACATCAACCGATGCTCCAATTTTGGGCACACTTCAACAACTCCATTTGTTGAAAACTCTCCCCCTGAAAAGTTGCTCATCGTTGTTCACAACATCACTCGTTGTGATCAACACGATACTGAAGGTCCCATA
This sequence comes from Zingiber officinale, assembly GCF_018446385.1. Lineage (NCBI taxonomy): Eukaryota > Viridiplantae > Streptophyta > Magnoliopsida > Zingiberales > Zingiberaceae > Zingiber > Zingiber officinale. Next base: position 146,364,199 of record NC_055989.1, read on the forward strand.
CCCTTCATTATTCTTACCCCTACATTCTCCCCCAATGTAGGCAAATGCCCATCCTTGAGCATTATCCAATGAAATCACTGAACAATGAGGATATACACTCCTCATTCAGGTTCAACCCATGCTCAACCTTGAGCATATTCTTTAAAGAAGGTTAACCACCTTCCAAGGTTCATGAAAAATAATTTTCATGCCTTTAAAGAGTCCCTCCCCCTAAAGACATGGTGGTAACTTCTGTCATTGCACCAACAATGACTTGGAATCCCTAAACCTTTAGGAAACCCAATTGTAGAAGTTTTGAGGTTCAAATATTCAAAATTTGAAACAAACCTCAACCTAAACTTCAACTTAGCCTTCCTTAACCAATCCATCCTTGTTTTCACATGAAAACACCCTCCTTATGTATACAAATGTATATTTAGGGGTTTGGAAAGGTTACATTGACTAAAATAGGTTCAAAGTGCTGAAATCAGGCTTTCCCAGCCAAAATCAGCAACTTGGATCGATTGGAGTTGGGTTCCAATCGATTGAACCTGTCTGAATCGATCCACTGATCGATTCAGACTACCTGGATCGATCGGCTGATCGATCCAGCGAGCTACTGCTCGCGTGATTTGCCTTCTGAATCGATCCATGGATCGATTCAGGCACTCCAATCGATCCATGGATCGATCGGAGCTCTGATAGTTGCTGAAATTCCATTCCAGTCAACTTCAGAAACCCCTAGAAAATTCTACAAAAATCCAAAAATTATGAAATTTCGTGTAGACATTGTTTAGGGCATATATTATCAAGGAAAAATAGTTTTCTATGAAAATACATCATCTTTTCAAAGATTGACACAAACTTGAAAACTTGCAAAAACTTTAGTGTTTTCTTCAAGTTTGTGTCTAACTATTCAATGGTGATTACTATCAAAAGATAGCCTTCACCAAGGTTTTCCAAAATCATTTTGAAAACTTTTTCAAAACCAATATCCCACCATGTTCCTTGGGCATAATGCACATGACTTGTACATTAGCTTTCCCAATGATGGGAAAACACATATCTATGTGTTTTGATGAAACTAAAACTCAAAAGAATGCACTAAATCAACATCTTGAGTTTTGTTCATCATCCTAACATCTCACTTGTATCTAATGTGCACTAAAATACATACAAGTCATCTTATAGGTCTTTGTGAGATGTAGATTTTGGTTTTGCCCTAATCTAGGGATCATGCATATCTATCTAGGCATTTTGGAGATATTAGACACCCACCTAGGATGTCACTTGTTAATAAGTGTTGTTAAATGCCTTTTGTCCTTAATTACAAGGAATTAAACTTAATGCATGATAATGTTATGACATACATCAAAAGAAATAATTTTCAAAAGAAAATATCCTATAATTACATGATGTATGAATGTCATGACATGGTATTTTTGGATTTTTCATAATAAAACATGAACGCAAAAATAGACATGATGTCATGACATATGATGGGCAAACAATCATGGCAAGATTTAGCATAAATAAAATATACCTAGATTAACTATCTAAGTATCCTTAAAACCTTAGCTAAACTTACAACTTAAACCTAGATTGCCCTAAAGTGCTTCAAGAAAATGTCAAAGCCTAAATTGGCATTTCTAATTCCCTTGATTAATTTATGCCAGTCGAAATTAAGCATATCCTCAAATGTTGGCATATTTCATTTTTCCACAAGAGTAGCACTTCAACATAAGGCTTCAATTTCCTTTAATTTTCTAAGAACATACCAAAATCCCAACTTGGTAGCTCTTATGAATTTCCCAATATGTGCCTTTTAAGATTAAAATCAAATTTTCACCACTAGGCACATTTTACTCTTTCAAGGAGTAAATAATAGTTCCATTTCATTTTCAAAGGTTAACAAAAACCTTGAAAATGCTCCTTGAGTGTCAATTTCCTCAAAGTTGGGTTAACTACCCTTCTATTTGGAGTTGACACTCTCTAACCCATTTATGGGATAGAGAAGATGCTCCTAGGAACCCAACACCTATTGGTGCTCCTTGGATGCTCTAGGTACTCACTAGGGATAACTTCCCTAGATACCTTCCTAGTGACCTTGTTGGGCTTCTTAGAAGCCTTGGTCACATTTTCTAGGTCAACCCTAGGGATAGCCTCCTTGTGACCTTGTTAGTGACTTTCTTAGACTTCTTAGAAGTCTTAGTCACTTTGGTTGCAAAAATACTCTTAGGGATGACTTCCCTAGTATTCTTGACTTGACCATTAAACCTAGGGTTTGTTCCATAACTATATGGAACCCTATGATAACTAGGCACATCCTTCTTAGCCTTTGGTTTGTATCCCAAACCTCTATGGCTATTTGATGGCTTTGATTTTCCTAACCCTAAGTTATGCTCATTTTGCCCTTTTAGGATATTTTCCATCCTTTTTAGGGTCTTTTCCATTTTATCAAGTCTTGACCTCAAGACTTGATTTTCTACCATTAAATCCTTAGATTTTGATTTTTCATTTGATCCATGAGCATTTTGGTTTCTAGGCTTGTATCTAAAATCCTTAGAGTTATTGCCTAGATTTCTACCTACATTCCTAACCTTAGGTGTAGTAGTTTTAGCATGAAGAGCTACATGTTTTTCTTTAATGCTATCATGCTTCCTATGTTCATGGTAAATAGCATTGAAATGATATAAATTTGACCTAGCATGCTTTTTACCATAATGTAAAGGAGTAGGCTCAATAAAAGATACCTTCTTCTTTACCTTGGAGGCTCCCCCTTGACTAGTGCCTCCTTGAGCCTTGACCATCTTCTTCCCCTTGGGGCATTGACTACGATAATGCCCCTTTTGATTGCAACAAAAGCACACAATGTGCTCCTTGCTCTTCTTTGTGTCGGGGATGGTCTCCTTAGGCTTCACCTTGCCCTTTTGTGCCACTTGGCCCTTCTTCTTGGCCAATTTAGGGCACTTGCTCTTGTAGTGCCCGCTTTCCCTACACTCAAAACATATTATATGATTTTTATTATTAATTGAAATATTTATACCTTTGCTTGTAGGGGTGGCATCTTTTTCTTTGGATCCGGAGGTAGAAGCTTCCTCTTGATCGGACCTTGATTCTCCTCCATTTGATTTTTCTTGACTTGTGGAGGTAGAAGCTTCTTCCTCCTCTTCTTCTCTTGACCCGGATGTAGAGGCTTCTCCTTCTTCTTGATCCGGTGTCACCAAGGATTGCTCCCCCTCAATCCTAGAGGTGGAGGCTTCATCATCTTGAATATGAAACAAGGAATATGCTCCCTCCTTGTTCCCTTCGTTGCATTCCCTTGAGGATGAAGCTTCTTGGATTTCTTCTTCGGAGGTTGAGCATCTCCCAACCTCGGAGTCCTCCTCTTGGTCTTGCTCCAAAGAGTCACCCTCTTTAGATACTTCTTGATTCGGTACAGTGGAGGGGATCTCTTCATGAAGCTTGGCCAATTTGCTCCATAAATCCTTTGCATCTTCAAATTCTCCAATTTTGCAAAGGATGGTGCTTGGCAATAGATTGACCAAAAGCTTGGTCACTTTGTTATTGGCCTCGCACCTTTGGACTAGCTCCGGGCTCCATTTGCTTTTCTTTAGAACTTTGCCCTTGGAATTTGTTGGAGCTTCAAAGCCTTCCGTAAGAGCAAACCATTGCTCTATCTCCATCATAAGAAAGTTTTCGATTCTTGATTTCCAAGAATCGAAGCTCGTGGAGGTGTATGGTGGAGCCACCCTTGTGTCAAATCCAAGTCCATCTTGGAATTGCATCTTGAAGTTGAGCTTGATAAAATCTTGAACTTGAAGAATTTGCTCCAACTTCTTCACCCTCTAGCTTTTCTTGATATGCTTGACCCTTCCGGCGATGATTCCGGTGAAGAGCGGCCTCGCTCTGATACCACTTGTTAGGACCAAAAGTAGCTAGAGGGGGGGTGAATAGCTCGTCGCGTGCTCGTCGCTCGGCGTGGCTTGTTTCTTCAAGGATATGCAGCGGAAAATACAGAAACAAATACAACCACGCTAACACTAGGATTTTACTTGGTATCCACCTCACAAGAGGTGACTAATCCAAGGATCCACACCAACGCACACACCCTCCACTAAATAAACTCTCCTTTATGATAACTACCAAAGGCGGAGAAGCCCTACAACACTCAATACAAGAAGAAAGGGAAAGAGTACAAGAAATAGAAGCTTACAAGCTTACAATGAGTGCAAACCCTAACCCTAGTTTCTTCTTCTTGCAATAGATCCGCCTCTTGACTTGGAAAGCCTCCAAGATCCTTCAAGAACTGGCGATCACGTGCTTGTAGAGAGCTGTGGAGAAGCTGGCGAGGAGCTGAGATGAGATCGTGAAGAGATGCCGAAGACCACGCTCGCCTGCGGCTTTAAACACGACGCAACGGTCGGATCCCGATCGATTCAAATGTTCTGAATCGATCGGGGAGGCTTTGGATCGATCCACGGATCGATCCAGAGCGCCTCTGTGCTCTGGAAATAGCGTCTGGATCGATCCACGGATCGATCCAGCGCTTGTCGCGCGAAGCAGCATCGTCCCGATCGATCGGCAGATCGATCGGGACCTCTGGATCGATCCACGGATCGATCCAGAAGCTTTCTGTTCGCTGGGAAGAGTCTGGATCGATCCACTGATCGATCCAGAGCCTGGATCGATCCACGGATCGATCCAGCACTTGATTTTTGCCCAAAACCAAGTCCCAAACCTCCCTAACCAACATCCGGTCAACCTTGACCTGTTGGTACATCATGCCTAGCATCTGGTCACTCCCTTGACCTGCCAGGACTCCCCACCAAGTGTCCGGTCAATCCCTTTGACCCCGCTTGGACTTTTTCTCGTCGTGCCAAGTATCCGGTCACTCCCTTGACCTACTTGGACTCCCACCAGATGTCTGGTCAACCTTGACCCATCTGGATTTCCTTATGCCAAGTATCCAGTCAATCCTTTGACCTACTTGGACTTCCCAACACCAGATGTCCGATCATCCTTGATCCATCTGGATTTCCTTATGCCAAGTATCCAGTCAATCCTTTGACCTACTTGGACTTCCCAACACCAGATGTCCGATCATCCTTGATCCATCTGGATTTCCCTTGCCTGGCTTCACTCACCAGGACTTTCACCTAGCTTCACTCACTAGGGTTTCCATCTGCCTAGCTTCACTCACTAGGACTTTCACCTGGCTTCACTCACCAGGATTTCCTTCTGCCTAGCTTCACTCACTAGGACTTTCACCTGGCTTCACTCACCAGGATTTCCTTCTGCCTAGCTTCACTCACCAGGACTTTCACCTGGCTTCACTCACCAGGATTTCCTTCTGCCTAGCTTCACTCACTAGGACTTTCACCTGGCTTCACTCACCAGGACTTCCTTCTGCCTAGCTTCACTCACTAGGACTTTCACCTGGCTTCACTCACCAGGACTTTCCAGTCAAGTATCCGGTCACTCTTGACCTACTTGACTCTACTTCAATCACTATCTTATTGTCAAACATCTAAACCCAAACCAAGACTCAGCTTGGTTAACCAGGTCAACCTTGACCTAAGGGATGTTGCACCAACAGTCCGAAGGCGTCTTCATGCTTAAAGGAAGGCACCTTCATACTATTCATAAAAGGCACATTCCATGGCTATGAAAGACACCTTCCGCAGGATAAATTTTGGCTGAAGTCATGGATAAGTGTCGGGCTGTTCGGGATCGAACTTGCCTCATTGGAGGCGCCTTCCATGGCTATGGAAGGTGCCTTCCATGCCTTTTATAAGGCTATCTTGAGAAGGCATTGTAATACAACACCTATATGAGCTACTGTACATCCGATTGAACTTCTAACTGCTCCAGGCTTCTGCTACGACTCTGCTGTAAAGCTGTTGTACCCGACAACTGTTCTGAGAACTTTCAATCATGGTTGGCAGTCCGACATCGACACACGAGTGGCTCTACTTCTATTTCTAAAGTGTAGGTAACTTTTTACTTGTGTACTTGATTATTACAAAAGGACAAGTGTAGTGTGTTGCACCTGTTCTAACTTTCTTTGTACTCGATTTCCTCTTTCGGATGTACCATAAGAGGTCTTTAGTGGATTACTCGTCGATAGGTCCGCGGGACCTGGGTCTTGGAGTAGGAGTCGCTAAAGGCTCCGAACCAAGTAAACCACTCGTGTCTTCTGGTATGATTTTCATTTTAATTTTTCATTGCGTACTCTACTCTATTTTTAAAATCGAAAATAAAAATTTTGAAAACCACATGATTCACCCCCCTCTCACATGCGATTGATCCAATAGTTACAACCTAGGTGATTGTTAATCTAATGTAGTGAAAGACACTAGCAAATCTCCTTCGTTGCAGGCAGAAAAGCCTCTTACCATTGTTGAAAATGTTCAAGAGAATACTAGGAAAGTGTTACAAGAGTTGTAGTTCTAGTTATTGATTATTTCCTAACTCCAGGGGTCTTTTTATAGCCCTTGTAAAACTCTATCTGTGGCTAGAAGGTGCCTCCAAGATGGTCCAAGGCACCTTCCATCAGATAAGTTTTATCCATCGAAGATAAAACTTTATCTCCATTAATGGTCACTGGAAGGCGCCTTCTATAGGCTAGAAGGTGCCTTCGCACTATTCATTGAAGGCGCCTTCCAAGTCATGAAAGGTAGCTTTCATAAGGCAGATCAGCTCCTTAGTTGATCTCTTTGCGTGGGTAATGATCTGGCCAATCAGAGTTGAGTTCACCCGAACCTAACTCCAATCTTCTCCTCGAGCAGACTTCCTCCCCGACTTTGAGGGTCCGGGCGCCCGAAATCAAATCTTATCTGGATTATGTTTGACCGTGATCCGTTGCATCGGGGATAGAAATCTATCCCACTCCAGGCGCCTGGAACCCTTCCAGGCGCCCCGACCAAGGTTATAAATACAACCTTGGTCCAGAAGCTTAACAACAAGCAATTTAAGTTCCAACACTTGTGCGCTTCACTTTGTTAGTTTAGCTTCATCTTTTTGTGCTTTCACTACTATAAGAGGCTTCTCGGCCTGAAGGAGATACTTAGTGTGATTCATTTCCTTGGATTAACAGCCTCCCCGGTTGTAACCAAGTAAAATCTGTGAGCCTCGTCTTTTAGTTTATTTCTTTATTTTATTTTATGCAAGTGTTCTTTTAAGTTCGAGAAGGGTTCGTTTCTTTTTTAATTGTGAAGGGCGATTCAACCCCCCTTCTAGCCGGCCAATGAGTCCCAACAAGTGGTATCAGAGCTAGAACGCTTCAAAAGGACTTACTGCCTATCGAAGCAAAGACGATGGCCGAACCGAGCATATACCCACCAAAGTTCGAGGGGGAGTTCGCTAGCTGGAAAAAACGAATGCAGGTATTTTTCAAAACTGATTTCGATTTACTTTTAATAATGGAGTTTGATTTGACAGCACCGGAAGGTAAAGAAAAATACCACTGGACGAAAAAGAAATAGGCCGACTACGTGGCAAATGACAAAGTAGAGTTCCATCTGCTAAGCACCCTTTCGCCATAAGAAGTCAACTGGATCGACACCTACAACTCTGCAAAGGAGCTTTGGGAGAAGTTCCTTGAACTACACGAAGGGACGTCTGAAGCCAAGCTCGCGATACAGGACTTACTTCACAACCAGCTCACCAACCTACGGTTTGAAGAAGACGAAACAATTGCACATCTTCACTTGAGGATTAAGGAACTCATCACCAGACTTTCGAATCTTGGAGAAAAGGTACGTTTATCAAGATTCGCTAAGGTATGCTCTTAATGCATTCCCTATAAATACAAAATGGGCATCATTAGTAGATGCCTTCTATATCTCTAAGGACTTAGAATCTATTACCTTAGAAGAATTATTTTCAACATTTGAAGTGCATGAATCGAGATGTGCAGGTACAAAGGAGTCGAAGCACAACATCGCCCTCAAGGCAACAAGAGACGAACATGAGTCAGAATCTTCTCTTGACGACGAGGAAATGGTAATGATGGTAAGACGTTTTAAACAGTTATTTAGATCAAGAAAAACTAGCCATCCGCAGGATAGAAAGAAAAGGACGATTAGATGCTACCACTGCAATGAAGAAGGGCACGCCAAAGACAACTGCCCCAAGCTAAGGAACAAGGACGAGGACAAAGGAAAAAGCCTGTCCAAATGAAGAAGTACAAGACTCTAAAGGCAACATGGGACGATACATTGCCCGAATCGGAAGTTGAGGCTTTCTCCTGACTAGCATTAATGGCAAGTCATCAAGAAGATGAACACGAAACAAGCTCGCCCGAAATGAGCATTGAGAGCATCTATGAAGGGAGAGCTACATCGAAAGAAAGTAGCAGTTCAGAGGGAGCTATGGATCACGAAGTCGACAAGGTAGGTCAGGTACGATCTCTCCCACTTTGCAAATTATTTAACTTTGTGAAATTATTAAACAAAGGTTGTTGCAAACTTGAAAAAGAAATTAAAAATTAAAAATGATTTTTAGCAAAATCTTGCCCATTAGAAGAGTTTAACAAAATAAAATTAGAAAAATGATATTTTGAAAAAAGAAATAAGTAACTTAAAAAATCATGCATGCTCATATAATACAAGTCTTAGAAAATTCAATAACTTAAACTGGTATTTTAAATATCATAAAGGGCAGACTAGAAACATTTCAAAGAAATATGTCCCTAAGAAATTTCTAATTAACCCAGTTAGAAGGAACCTTTATTGGATTCCAAAGTTTTGTCTTAATTAAAAGTTTAATTGGACTTAGGATTTTTAGAGAGTACATTAAACGTTTAATTTCCTTATGTGGCTTTATCTAGAAGTGGTTGATGATCCAATAACTAAGAAGGACTAGTGGCTCGCCATAGCCTGGAAGCCAAATATTGAAATAAAATATTTAATTGGCTAGCTGATAGAGCATTAAAATTAGATAATGCTTTGAATAGTTATTCAATTTTCTTTTGAAAATTCATAAATTTTTCTATGCAAATAATCTTAACTTAGAATTTTTTTTTCTCATTTTTTTAATCCCTTTAACTTAAAGTTGTTAAGTTATGTTACAAACTTTGCTTTGCACAATTTTTTTTTTAAAACTTAGAATATTTTTTTTTCTTCTGCTTGAAATTTTCTTACTTAGAATTTTTTTAAGACTCAAAGTTTCTTTTGTAAGTAGCAGATTTACTTTACTAAAATTTATTTTATAAGTTGCACAATTTTTTTATCTTTAAACTTAGAAATCTTTTCTGCTTGAAATTTTCTTACTTAGAAATTTTTCTACAACACTTAAAGCTTCTAAAACTACTGCAAAATTATTTTAGAATTTTCAAAATCTTGATAAATTTTTAAAAATTATTTGAAAATCAAAATTACCCTTAGATTTTTCTTGATACCCCATTTTTTATGTGATCAAAGGGGGAGAAGAAAAATATTAAGTTTAAGGGAAGGTAGCTTAAAATTCAATTTCTTACTTTTTGTGCTTTATTGCAAAATTTATTTATTGCTTTAACTTTATTTGTTTACCCTAGCTTAACTTGGGTTACTCACATCAAAAAGAGGGAGATTGTTGGAACCCCAAGGTTATTTTGATGTGATCAAATAAGTTAAGTTAGGTCCTATTGGTTTTAATCCCTATGTCTAAGTGTGCAGGAGCTTAGGAGCACAGGAAGTTGAGCGGAAGATGCTGCTAGCGAGAAGGACGACACGGGAGAGAACCAATGGCCTCGGTACGTTTGAGGGACGAGGTGCCGTGGAAGAGTACACCGGTGGACGAGAAGAACGTACGCGATGCTCGAGGGACGAGAAGCCGGAGCGAAAGTCTGCTCGAGGAGAAGGCCGAAATTGGATTCGGGTGAGCCTTATTTCAGTTGGCCGAAATCACTCAAGCGAGCGAAGTCGGAGCGTAAGATTCAGACCGAGGCGAGCAACATCGGAGCAGAAGGCTCGGATCGAAAAAGTCAATGGGGTTGACTTTGAGGGTCCGGGCGCCCGAAACCCTTCCGGGTGCCCAGAATCAAATCCTATCCAGATCGTGTTTGACCACAATCTGTTGCGTCGGGGATAGAAATCTATCATACTCCAGGCTCTTGGAACCCTTCCAGGTGCCCCGACCAACGCTATAAATACAGCCTTGGTCTAGAAGCTTAACAACGAGCAATTTGAATTCCAACACTTGTGCGCTTCACTTTGTTAGTTTAGCTTCATCTCTTTGTGCTTTCACTGCTGTAAGAGACTTCTCCACCTGAAGGAGATACTTAGTGCGATTCATTTCCTTGGATTAACAACCTCCCCGGTTGTAATCAAGTAAAATCTGTGAGCCTTGTCTTTTAATTTATTTCTTTATTTTATTTTATGCAAGTGTTCTTTTAAGTCTGAAAAAGGTTTGTTTCTTTTTTAATTGTGCAGGGCGATTCAACCCCCCTTCTATCCAGCCAACGGGTCCCAACATGCGGAACTCGATAGCTGGTGCGAAGTCCAGATAGGTCCATGGGATCCAATATCTTATGGGAAGTCTGGTTGGGTCTATGGTACCTGATAATAGACCGAACTCTAGTTGGGTCTGCTAGACCTGACAACTTGCGGGAAGACCTGGTGAGTCAAAGGCAAGTCAAGCGACTGCAGTTGGTAAGTAAGAGGTAATAACTAGAAGAGAGATTGAGGGAACTATAGGCGTCAATCCAGCTTACGTCCATTTGGGTAACCTAAGCTGAGATCTTGATTAGATTCTAATATCGAGGAGACAGGATTTAATTACTACTCCTATCTTATTATGTTGTGCTAACTTTACTTTATAGGATAAACATATTTTTATTACCTGGACTAACCCTTTTTTGTAGGGAAGAAGGTGTTGAAAACAAGGGAGTCCATGGCGCCTGGAGCTAGTCCGGGCTCTCGGACCAGCCTCACCCGGGTGGGCGCCAGGCACCTAGGCGGTCCGTCCACCCAGAGCTAGTCCAACCGCTTGAACTATAAAAGTTATCCAAGAGCTGAATTGGAGTGCGTCGACTGGCCAAGCCCATGTCAATGGTCTAGGCACCTGGAGGTGGCCTTAGCTCTCGGAGGTAGATAAAACTTCATGGATGAAGTTTTGACGAGAGCTCGCTACGTTAACATGGTACAGGTGCCTGGAGGTGGATAAAACTTCACGAGTGAAGTTTCAACTAGAGCTCACCTTATCAGCATGGTACAGGTGCCCAGAGGGGTTCTAGGCTCCCGGAATGGGCCTATATAAGGGCCTTCGACTATCAGCTTCAAAAAATCATCTACTACAAGCTTCATTCTTGCGTCCTGCTCTGAAAAGGCTCCAACAACACTGAAATGTTACTCTAAAGTTTGAAGAATGAAAGATTCCAAATTCCTTTATCAGCATGGTATAGGCGCCCGGAGGTGGATAAAACTTCAC